>NW_027590799.1:0-173142 GCF_964213995.1 Mustelus asterias
TTAATTATGCTGGCTGCTTTGCCAAGGCAGCTGAAAGTGTAGACAGAGTCAATGGATGGGAGGCTGGTTTGCGTGATGGATTGGGCTTTTCCGAGACCTTTTATAGTTTCTTGCAGTCTTTTCTTTTTGTCTGTAGGGTACCAATCAAATGGGCTAAATTATCCTGGGTGATATCGAGCTTCTTGAGTGTTGTTGGAGCCGCTCTCATCCACGCAACTGGAGAGTATTCCATCGCACTCCTGACTTGTGCCTTGTAGATGGTGGACAGGCTTTGAGGAGTCAGAAGGTGAGTTACTTGCTGCAGGATTCCTAGCCTTTGACCTTCACTTGGAGCTACAATATTTATATGGCCAGTCCAGTCCAGTTTCTGGTCAGTAGTAACCCCCAGGGTGTTTACGTACTGATATATGATATGCTATAATAAACTATATGGGATTGTAACCTTCATACAAACTAGACAAATCAACTTGACAAAATTAGTTGATACAGTGCCGCACTTGCGAACAAAGTTAGAGCTTATGGAATAATAGTAGCAATGTGGATACAGAATTGGCTGAGTGACAGGAAACAGTAAGGAGTGGTTAATGGGTCTTTTTCAGGCTGGAGAAAGGCTCGGAGTGAATTCCCCAGGGCTTGTTGTTTGTTCTTCCTGATAGATATTAATGTCCTGGACCTTGGTGAACAGGCCACAATTTCAAAAGTTGGGGGAATATGAATCTTGTAAATGGAACTTTACAAGGATTTGGACAGGTTGGTTTAATGGTGAACAGCTAGCAGATCAAAAGTATGAGGTGATGCAATTTGGTAGGAAGAACTTGAAGAGACAATATACAATGAAAGGTACAATTCTAAAAGGGGTGCAGGAGCAGAGGAACCTGAGTGGATGTATGCATAGATAATTGAAGGAGGCAGGACATGTGGAGAGAGCAGTTAATAAAGCATTTCGTATCCTGGGCTTTAATAATAGGGGCATAGAGTACAAGAGCAAGGACGTTAATGTTGAACCTGCATAAAACACTAATTCAACCTCAACGGGAGTTTTTTATTTCATTTATGGGATGTAGGCATTGCTGGCTTGACTCAGCATGTGTTGCCCAACTCCAGTTGCCCTTTTGAATGTGATGGTGAGCTGCTTTCTTGAACTGCTGCAGTCTCTGAGATGAAGGCACATCCACAGGGATGTTCGGGAGGGAGTGCCAGGATTTTGACCCAGTGACAGTGAAGGAACAGTGGGCTGCAGCGATTCAAGAAGGCAGATCACTGCCACTTTCTCAAGGACAAATTAAGGATGGGCAAAAAATGCTGGCCAGTCATCGACGTCCACGAATGAATAAGAATTTTATTTTAAAATTTTCAAATCAGGATGTGAGTGACCTGGAGGGGCACTTCCAGGTGGTGGTGTGCCCAGGCATCTGCTGCTCTGGTTCTTCTGGATGGTCCTGGTCGTATACACACTTGAAACTAAAGTAGAATCATACAGTGCAGAAGGCGGCCATTCGGCCCATCAAACCTGCACCGATAACAATCCCACCCATGCCCTATCCCCGTAACCCCACATATTTACCTTGCTAATCCCCCTGACACAAAGGGGCAATTTAGCATGACCAATCAACCTAACCTGCACATCTTTGGACTGTGGGAGGAAACCGGAGCACCAGGAGGAAACCCACGCAGACATGGGGGGAACGTGCAAACTCCACACAGACAGTGACCCAAGGCCGAATTGAACCTGGGTCCCTGGAGCTGTGAGGCAGCAGTGCTAACAGTATTGTGTAATGACCATACTGCGTAAGTATAGAAAGTTGCATGGGTATGAACAGGAGTGAGTTTCCTGACGTCGACTGGGAAATTAAATTAAAACAGCTGACAACCCATGAACAATGGTAACATTTTTCATAATTCTGTCCCACCACATCCAGCCGTGAATGTTAGGGGGACAATTAAACAACTCAGTGGAGGAGGAGGCTCCACAAATATCCACATCCCCAATGATGGAGGAGCTCAGCATATCAGTGCAAAAGATAAGGCTGAAGCAATAATCGTCAGCCAGAAATGCCGAGTGGGTGATCCAGTTTCCAGCCAATTTGATTCGCTCCACGTGATATCAAGAGACGACTGAAGGCACTGGCTACTGCAAAGGCTATAGGCCCTGACAATATCCCAGCAATAATACTAAAGACTTGTGCTCCAGAACTTGCCAAGCTCTTAGCCAAGCTGTTCCAGTACAGCTACAACACTGGCATCTACATGTGAATGTGGAAAATTGCCAGTTAGATTCTCTGCACAAGAAACAGGGCAAATCCCACCTGGCCAATTACTGCCCCATCATCCTACTCTTGACCTAACTTCAACTATCTGTTCTCTTCCTGCAGAAATGCATTTAATCCAACCTTCAATAAATAATATAACTTACCTTGCTTGATCTCTTGTTTCAACTATTTGACCAGATGAGATCAATCCAACGATATTGAAGGAAGTGAGAATGGAAATTGCAGAGGCACTGACCGTAATCTTCCAGTCTTCTCTAGTCTCAGGGGAGGTGTCAGAGGACTGGAGAATTACAAATGTTGCACCCTTGTCCAAAAAAGGTTGCAAGGATTGTCCCAGCAATTACAGACCGGTCAGTTTAACATCAGCAGAGGGCAAGCTCCTAGGAACAATTATTCTGGATAGAATTAATTGCATAGAAAAATGTGGATTGATTAAGAAGAGCCAGCATGGATTTCCAAAGGGGAAATAGCATTTATTAAATTTGCTGGAGATTTTGGAGGAGGTAACAGAAAGGGTTGATGAGGTTAATGCTGTTGATGTGGTGCACATGGGCTTTCAGAAGGTATTTGATACAGTGCCACATAACAGACTTGTGAGAAAACGTTATAGCTCATGGAATAAAAGGGACAGTAGCAATGTTGATACAAAATTGGCTGAATAATAGGAAGCAGAGAGTAATGGTCAGTGGATACAGGCTGGAAGAAGGGGTCGGTATTGGGACCCTTGCTTGATATATAATAATGATCTTGGTCTTGGTGCTCAGGGGACAAAGTTTGTGGATGACACAAAACTTGGAAGTATTATAAACCGTGAAGAGAATAGTGTAGAACTTCAAACAGACATAGACAAGTTGGTGGAGCGGGCAGACAGGTGGTAGATGAGGTTCAATGCGGAGAAGTGTGAAGTGATGCATTTTGATAGGAAGGACACGGAGAGACAATATAAAATAAGGGGTAAAATTCTAAAAGAGTGCAGAAGCCAAGGAACCTGAGTGTATATGTGCTTAGATCATTGAAGGTGGCATGACAGATGGAGAGAGCAGTTAATAAAGCATTTAGTATTTTGGACTTTATTAATAGGGGCATAGAGTACAAGAGCAAGGAGGTTATGCTATACTTATACAAGATACTAGTTAGACCTCAGCTGGAATATTGTGTACTGTTCTGAGCCACACAATAGGGAAGATGTGACCACATTGGAAAGAGTGCAGAAGAGATTTACAGGATTGGTTCCAGGGATGAGAAACTTCAGTCATGAGAATAGATTGGAGAGTTGGGACTATTCTCCTTGGAGAGAAGAAAGCTGAGAAGAGATTTGATAGGTATGTTCAAAAATCATGAGGTGGCTGTAACAATTCTGCTTGAATTAGAAAACCTTCTCTGGTTGGAGTCATACTTGGCACAAAGGAAGATGGTTATAGTGGTTGGAGATCAGAACATTGCGAGAGGAGAATGGGAGATCAAGTCCAGGTTTGTGTTGAGCTGTGCTTGTCAAGGCTGCAGTACTTGCTGTCACCACCAGTTGGCTGTGCTGCGACACAGCTCCGAACTAAATTCTCCACCTTTCCCAGTTCCTCCCGAGTTTTATCTTCAATCTCAGTGCTCAGGGTTACCAACTTTCCCACCTTCCGATTCTTACACACAGACATCGGTCTGATTACTTTTAAGATTCAAGACAATTTGTAAAAGAGGGTGAAAGATGAGAAGAATTTTGTTTTGATGCAGTAAGTTGTTGGGATCTGAGAGGCATTGCCTGAGAGGCTGGTGGAAGCTGTTCCAGTAAAACTACAACACTAGCATCTGTCCAGCAATGTGGAAAATTGCCCAAATATGTGTTGTACACAAAAAAGTCGGACAAATCCATCCTGGCCAATTACGTCTCCATCAGTCTACTCTCGATCATCAGATGGAAGGGGTCATCAACAGCGCTACCAAGCGGCACTTACTCAGCAATAACCTGCTCACAGATGTCCAATTTGGGTTCTGCCAGGGTCACTCAGCCCCTCACATGGTTGCAGCCTTGGTTCAAACATGTACAAAAGAGCTGAACTCCAAAGTGACTGCATTTGACATCAAGGCAGCACTTGACTTGAGTGTGGCATCAAGGAACACTAGCAAAACTGGAATCAATGGGTATCGGGGAAAACCCTCCACTAGTTGGAGTCATACCTGGCACAAAGGAAGATGGTTCTTCAGGACATCACTGCAGGAGTCCCTCAGGGTAGTTTCCTTGGCCACAACCATCTTCAGCTGCTTCACCAATGACCTTCCTTCCATCATGAGGTCAGACATGAAGGAGTAACAGGAATACAGAGTACTGGGCTAATGGTAAGATACTTGGTAGTGTGGATGAACAGAGGGATCTGGGCGCCCACGTGCATAGATCCCTGAAAGTTGGCACCCAGGTTGATAGGGTTGTTAAGAAGGCGTACGGTGAGTTCGCTTTTATTGGTAGAGGGATTGAGTTTCAGAGCCAGGAGGTCATGCTGCAACTGTACAAAACTCTGGTGCGGCCGCATTTGGAGTATTGCATACAGTTCTGGTCGCCGCATTATAGGAAAGATGTGGAAGTGTTGGAAAGGGTGCAGAGGAGATTTACCAGGATGTTGCCTTGTATGGTGGGAAAATCGTATGAGGAAAGGCTGAGGGGCTTGAGGTTGTTTTCGTTAGAGGGAAGAAGGTTAAGAGGTGACTTAATAGAGGCATACAAGATGATCAGAGGATTAGATAGGGTGGATAGTGAGAGCCTTTTTCCTCGGATGGTGTTGGCTAGCACGAGGGGACATAGCTTTAAATTGAGGGGTGAGAGATATAGGACAGATGTTAGAGGTAGGTTCTTTACTCAGAGAGTAGTAAGGGCGTGGAATGCCCTGCCTGCAGCAGTGGTGAACTCGTCAACATTGAGAGCATTCAAATGGTTATTGGATAAACATATGGATGATATTGGAATAGTGTAGATTAGAGGGGCTTTAGATTGGTTTCACTGGTCGGCGCAACATCGAGGGCCGAAGGGCCTGTACTGCGCTGTAATGTTCTATGTTCTATGTTCTATGGGGGTGTTCACTGTTTATTGCACAATGTTCAGTATCATTCGCAACTCCTTAGATACTGAAGCAGCTGATGTTCAAATGCAGCAAGACCTGGACAATATCTAGGCTTTGACTGACAAGTGGCAAGTAACATTCGTGCCACACAAGTGCCAGGAAACAAGTGCCAACAAGAGAGAATTTAACCATCACTCCTTGACATTCGATGGCATTACCATCACTGAATCTCCCACTATCAACATCCTGGGGGTTAAACTGGATTGGACTCGGCAGTTAAATACTGTGGCTATATGAGCAGACCAAAGGCTGGGAATCCTACAGCAAGTAACTCACCTCCTCCTAATTTCCCAAAGCCTGTCCACCATTTGGAAGGACAAGAGCAGCAGATATCTGGAAACACCACCAACTGGAGGTTTCCCTCCAAGTCACTCACCACCCTGACTTGGAAATACATCACCATACCTTCACTGTCGCTGGGTCAAAATCCTGGAGCTCCCACCCTAACAGCACTGTGGATGGGCCTACACATCACAGGCTGCAGCAGTTCAAGATGGCAGCTCACCATCACCTTCTAAAAAGCAATTGGGATAGGCAATAAATGCTGGCCTAGCCAGCTAAACCCCTATCACTTGAATGAATAAAATAAAAGATCTAATAATTTTCAAAAAGGAATTTGATAACGTTGCAGGGATTATTTTGTTTGTTTTCATTCATGGGATGTGGGTGTCACTGGCTGGTAAGTACATAATATCACAGGATTCCTAACCTTTGACTTGCTCTTCGAGCCACAGTATTTATATGTCTAGTCCAGTTCAGTTTCTGGCCAATGGTAACTCCCCCACCATGTTGTTAGTGGGGGATTCAGTGATGTTAATGTCTTTAAATATCAAGGGGCAATGGTCAGATCCACTCTCATTGGACATACTCATTGCTTGACAACTGAGTGGTGCAAATGTTATTTGTCAGCCCAAGCCTGGATATTGTCCAGGTCTTGCTGCATTTGGATATGGATTACTTCAGAGTTGCGAATGGCAAAAATTACTCCTTGGTAGTTTCTATGATGAATTTCAAAATGCTTGAAATCACCCATGGACAAATAATGGTTATTCTACACAATTCCTCAATATTAGATTTCATTCCTTAAAGTGTAGTTTGATGCTTCAATCTCCTGTGTTCCTGTGTAACAGTCTTGAGAGGCTGAATGGCCTCCTCCTGTTCTTGTATAACAGTCTCGAAGGGCTTAATGACCTCCTCATGTTCCTGCGTAACAGTCTCAATGGGCAGAATGGCCCCCCTCCTGTTCCTGGGTAACAGTCTCGAGGGGCAGAATGGCCCCCCTCCTGTTCCTGGGTAACAGTCTCGAGGGGCAGAATGGCCCCCCTCCTGTTCCTGGGTAACAGTCTCGAGGGGCCGAATGGCCTCCTCCTGTTCCTGTGTAATAGTTTCGAGAGCTGAATGGCCTACTCTTGTTCCTGGGTAACAGTCTCAATGGGCAGAATGGCCCCCCTCCTGTTCCTGGTTAACAGTCTCGAGGGGCTGAATGATCTCCTCCACTTCCTCGGTAACAGTCTCAAGGGGCTGAATGGCCTCCTCCTGTTCCTGGGTAACAGTCTCAAGGGGCTGAATGGCCTCCTCCTATTCCTGGGTAACAGTCTCGAGGGGCCAAATGGCCTCCTCCTGTTCCTGGTTAACAGTCTCGAGGGGCTGAATGATCTCCTCCACTTCCTCAGTAACAGTCGCAAGGGGCTGAATGGCCTCCTCCTGTTCCTGGGTAACAGTCTCGAGGAGCTGAATGACCTCCTCCACTTCCTGGGTAACAGCCTCGAGGGGCAGAATGGCCTCCTCCTGTTCCTGGGTAACAGTCTCGATGGGCCAAATGGCCTCCTCCTGTTCCTGGGTAACAGTCTTGAGGGGCTGAATGGTCTTCTCCTGTTCCTGCAGCAGCAGAATTACACCAGTTGGAAAGAAGGTGATTGCGAAAGGATGCAGCCAACCTTCCAATGTATGAAATTAGGCACCGCCACATCGGTGAGATCCTGTTCACCCGCTGCAGGTGCGAGAAAGGATTCACTTGCCTATCGCAGCTCGAAACACAATGCCATGTTCATATTGCAGAGACACCTGAGCAGTGTGTGGGAAACAATCCACTCAGCTTTGCAAGGCACTGGAGCATTGACGACTCCACAATATAGAGACACTCTATGATTGTTCTGTTTGTCCGAGGGGACTCATTCAGCCTTATAACCTGTTAAAGTACTGGTGGGGTCACAATAGGGAGAAGTTATTCACTTGTTCCGTGTGTGTGTGGGAAACCATATGCTCAGCCTTGTAACCTGCTGAGGTGTGAACAGGCCCACAAGGTGGTGAAACTATTATATTGTTCAGTGTGCGTGGCAAGTGATTTGCTCAACCTTAGCCAGTTCAAAAGAATAATATTTGGCAACTGTTGACCCTGGTCCACTTGTCCAAAAAGCTTGGTCCAGGAGTTTGTTCAATCACAATAAAGAGAGGCGGAGAGGTTTAGCGATGGGATTCCAGAGCTTAAAGTCTCACCCTGCTGAGGGCACTGCTGCCGATGGTGGTTATGGGAATAAAGGGTGCTCACAATGCCAGATTGGAGGAGCGCAGAGATCTCGTAGGGTAGCAGGGGCTGGAGGAGGTTACAGAGATAAGGAGAGTTGTAGAGGCTGGAGGAGGTTACAGAGACAGGGAGGGTTGTAGGGGCGAGAGGAGGTTACAGAGATAGGGAGGGTTGTATGGGTTGGAGGGATTAACATAGAAAACATGGGTATCATATGCTTTGATAAATTTAGAGAGGTGGGAGTGTTATAAATGCTAGAAGAGTTTACAGAAATAGGAAGGATTGCAGAGGCAGATCTCATTTTTTTTAGTTGATTTGATTTATTATTGTCACATGTATTAGTATACAGTGAAAAGTATTGTTTCTTGCGTGCTATACAGACTGTTCATATAGAAGAAAAGGAGAGAGTGCAGAATGTAGTGTTACAGTCATAGCTAGGGTGTAGAGAAAGATCAACTTAGTGCAAAATAGGTCCATTCAAAAGTCTGATGGCAGCAGAATGGCAGCTGAACTTGAGTCGATTGGCATGTGACCTCAGACCTTTGTATCTTTTTCCTGGCGGAAGAAGGTGGAAGAGAGAATATCCGGGGTGCGTGGGATCCTTGATTATGCTGATTTGTGTGAGGCTGTGTGGCAATCATATTGAGCTGTGATTGGATCAGAATAGTGATGAGATTTATCTGGATTTTAACATTGCATCTTATAGTATTCTCTGTATTGTTAAAAAGAAATGTTGTCTTCTTCCAGGCTCTAAGATAAATTTGCTAATTCGTAACCTCAGTTTAAGAAGGTGACGGTGGTTTACATTTTGCACAGCGTCAAATTTATAATTGTCAAGTTTTCTTTAGTATCCCTTCATGGCTTTGTCTGGAGTCAGTGGAGACCACACGGGAGTATTGTGTGCAATTTTGGTCTGCTTGCCATAGAAGAAGCGCAGTGAAAATTCACCAGGCTGATTCCTGGGATGGCCGGATTGTTGTATGAGGAGAGATTGGGTCGACTGGACCTGTATTCACTGGAATTTAGAAGAATGAGAGGAGATCTAATTGAAACATATAAAATTCTGACAGGGCTGGACAGACTGGATGCACGGATGTTGTTTCCTCTGCCTGCCTGGGGGTCTAGAACAAGGGGTCACAGTCTCAAGATAGCGGGGAGACCATTTAGAACTGAGATGAGGGGACGTTTCTTCACAGAGGGCTGTGGAGGCCAAGTCAAGTTAAAAAATGATAGATAGATATTTAGACTCTAAAGGTATCAAGGAGTATGGGGAGAATGCAGGAGTATGGATTGTGATAGAGGATCAACTATCATGTTGAATCACAGAGCAGGCTTGAAGGGCTCTATATTTGTATGTCTATTCCTATCTCTGTAACTTTCTAGAACCTTCCACAACCTCTGCACTCCTCCAATTCTGGCCTTTTAAACATCGCCTGATTTTCGTCGCTCCATCATTGGCTGCCTGAGGCCTACGCTTTGGAATTCACTCTCTCTGTCTATGATCCTGCTCATCGAATTTCTTTCCACATTGGCCACCTGGAGTGTAATTACGTTCAGTGCAGAGAGGAAGACATTCACTTTATTGTGACCTCCTTTCAGACGCCCCTGAAAACCTATTTCACTGAGCAAACCTTTGATCATCGAGCCTCTTATTTGGATTGGTTTCAGATTCCATTTGTTTCACAATCCTGAGAACAAAGACATTTGGAGTGTTTGTGCCGGAACGTTTGTAAGTGGCAGGGTAGCCATACAAAGCAGTTAATCGAGCATATAGAATCCTGACCTCAGCACTCTCTCAGAGTTTAAGTAGGTTGGACCTGTACTCATTGGAGTTTAGAAGAATGAACGGTGACCTTACTGAGGCATATAGGATTCTAAAGGGACTTGATAGGGTAGATGTTGAGAGGTTGTTTCCCCTTGTGGAAGAGTCTAGGGCCAGAGGGCATAATCTCAGAGTAAGGGGATCGTTCATTTAAAACAGAGATGAGGAGGAATTTCTTCAGTCAGAGGGTAGTGAATCTGTGGAATTCTGTGGTGCAGAGAGGCTGGGTTGTTAAGTCTGTTCACGGCTCTGATAGACAGATTTTTAATCAGTAAGCGAATCAAGGGTGATGGGGTTAAGGCGGGAGTGTGGAGTTGACGATCATCATATCAGATCAGTCATGATCTCATTGAGTGGTGGAGCAGACTCGATGGGCTGAATGGCCAATTTGACCTCTACGTCTCATGGTTTCTCCAACAGGTATGTGGCGAGAGCTATTCAGTGGGAGGGGAGGGCAGGGGAGGGGGCTGTGAGTAAAGAGGAATGTGGTGATGATAGGGGAAAGTGTAGGTAGGCGATTCTCCGTAACCAGCCACAGGGAGTTGTGTAAATCCGGCCAGTAGGGGACGAACAAAAGGCTTAGACGTGCAATAGTTATAGAGGATTCAATTGTGAGGGCAATAGATAGGGTTTCTGTGGCTCAAAAGAGGCTCCCGGATGGTATGTTGGATCCCTGGTGCTAGGGTCAAAGATGTTGCAGAGCAGTTGCAGGACATTCTGAAGGGAGAGGGTAAACAGTCAGTTGTCTTGGTACACATTGGTACAAATGAAAAAGGGGTGAAGTCCTAAAAGCAAAATTTAGGATGCAATTTAAAAAGTAGGACCTCAAAAGTAGTTATCTCAGGATTACCACCATTGCCACATGCTGTTAGAGTAGAAACAGCAGGATATATAGGGTGAATACGTGGCTGAAAATATGGTTTTGGAGGGTTTTGGAGGGGAAGTGGGGGTGGGACATTGAGATTGGTACTGGGGAGGTGGGACTGTTACAAACCAGACTGATTAAAACTGGGCAGGATTGGGACTGATGTGGGAGAAAGGGGTGGAATCACTTGCTAAAGTGGTTGTGGAGAGTTTAAACTAATATGGCAGGGGGATGGGAACCTATGTAAGGATTCAGAGCAGGGGGAAATCAAGAACAAAAGAAAAATACAGCAAGGAGAATAAGAAAAGTGATAGGCAGGGAAATTGAGGGCCAGGATCAAATAAGGATACAGTAAAGAAATAGTAGGAATGGGACAAGGAACATTAAAAGGACTAGCCTTACGGATTTGTACTTGAACGCCTGGAATATTCAAAAGAAAATGGATGAATTAGCTGCGCAGATAGATGTAAAGGGGTATGAGATTATGGAAACATGGCTCCAAGGTGACCAAGGATGGGAACTAAACATTGAGGGCTATTCAGTGCTCAGGAAGGACAGACAGAAAGAAAAAGGTTGTAGAGTTGCATTGTTGATTAAAGAAGATATTGATACAATATCCAGGACAGACAATGTGGAATCTGTATGGTAGAGTTAAGAAACACCAAGGGGCAAAAAACATTTTTTGGGGTGATATACAGACCACCAAACAAGTAATGTTGGGAATAGCATTAGACAGGAAATCAGAAATGCATGTGATAAAGGTGACTTTAATCTGCATAAAGATAGGGTGAGTCAAATTAGTCACAGTACATTGGAGAAGGAATTTCTGGAGTGTATACTGGATGGTTTTCTGGAGCAATACGTTGAGGTACCAACAAGAAAACAGGCCATTTTGGACTGGGTATTGTGCAGTGAGAAAGGATTAGTTAGCATTCTAGTTGTGAGAGAACCCTTGGGGATGAGTGAACATAATATGATAGAATTCCTTATCAAGGGGGTAGTGAGGTAGTTCCTTCTGACTCCAGGGTCCGGAATCTCAACAAAGGTAACTATGATGGTATGAGGCGTGAGTTGGCTATGGTGGACTGGGAAACATTACTGAAAGGAAAGACAGCAGACAGGCAATGGCAGGCATTCAAGGGATGTATAGGTGAACTCTAAAGTTGTTTATTCCTATTTGGTGCAAGAATGAAAGGAAACTGTGGACAAACCATGGCTCACAAGGGAAATTAGAGTTAGCATTAGATTCAAAGAAGAAGAAAAAAACGCAATAGAATTGAGGATTGGTCAGGAGGTGAGTTACTCACTGCAGGATTCCAAGCCTTTGACCCTCACTTATAGCCACAGTATTTATATGGCTGTTGCATTTCAGTTTCTGGTCAATGGTTAACCCCCAGGATGTTGATATACTGATATAGGATATATCATAATGAATCAATAACTGTGGGACTGTAACTTTCATACAGACTAGATAAATCAACTTGACAAATGTAGTTGATACAGTGCCGCACAACAGTCTTGTGAGCAAAGTTAGAGCTCATGGAATAAAAGGCGCAGTAGCAATAATGGATATAGAATTAATTGAGAGACAGGAAACAGCGAGAAATGGGTGTTTTTCGGGCTGGAGTCAGGTTTCTGGTGGAATTTCCCAGGACTTGTAGTTTGCTGTTTCTGCTATACAGTAACATCCTGGAGCTTGGTGAACAGACCACAATTCCAGAAATTGCAGATGATACAAAACTTGGGCAGTGTCGTGAACAGTGTGGGGATAAGGGGGATACTTCACAAGACAGTAGACAGCTGGGCAGATGAGTGACAGGTGAAAGTCACTGAAGCGAAATGTGAAGTGATGCATAATGGTGGGAAGAACAGAGGGAGAGAAGTATCTTCTGTCCCTCCACACCCCCCCCCCCCCCCCACCCCTGACACCTCCCATGGAATGCCTTCAGATATTGGCTGCCGGTACGATCTTCCAGGCCTGTCAAAGTCTATGGCGTCTGGCGATTTACCTTCCCTTCCAGAGAGGAACCCTGACGTGGGGGTAGGAGGAGGAGCTGCCTTCGGCGGGAGTGTGTGAAGGGCCAGAAAAAATACTGCCCAGTGCCACGATATAAAGTATAACTCTGGAGGATATATATATATGGGCATTAATCATTGAGGGACAGGTTGTGAGCATGGTTAATAAAGCATACAGTATCCTGGAATTTATTAATGGGGCGTAGACTACAAGAGCAAGGAGGTCATGGTGAACTGGTTTGACACTTACTCATCCTCCAAAATGCACACTATTGTATTCAGGTCTGGGCTCCACCCTACAGGAGGCATTGGAGAGAGTGCTAAAAAGATTCACAGGAATGGCTCCAGTGAGGAAATTCATTGACGTAGCTAGGTCAGAGAAGATGGGAGCTATTCTCCCTGATGAAGAGAAGATTGAGAGGAGAATTGACCAAGGTGTTCAAAATCATGAGGGGTTCTAGGACAGAATGGAGAGTGAGAAACTGTTCCTATTGGTGGACTGATGGAGAAGGAAAGGGACACAGCTTTAACGTGATTGATGACAGGAGCAAGGTGACACAAGACCTCATAACTCCAACCAAACATGGACAAAAGAACTGGAACTCCAGAGGTGAGGTGAGAGTGACTGCCCTTGATATCAAGGCAGCATTTAACTGAGTCTGGCATCAAGGAGCCCCAGCAAAACTGGAGTCGATGGGAATCAGGGGGAGAACTCTCAGCTGGTTGGAGTCATACCTGGCAAAAAGGGAGATATTGGTGATGGTTGGAGGTCAATCATTTTAGCTCCAGGACATCACTGCAGGAGTTCCTCAGGATCGTGTCCCAGGCCCCAGCCATCTTCAGCTGCTTCATCAATAACCTTCCTTCCATCATAAGGTCAGAAGTGGGGGTGTTCGCTGATGACTGCAAAATGTCCAGTATCATTCACAACTCCTCAGGTACTGAAGCAGACCGTGTCCAAATGCAGCAAGACCTGGACAAAACCAGGCTTTGGCTGACAAATGGCAAATAACATCCATGCCACATAAGTGCCAGGCAATCTCCAACAAAAAATAATCTAACCATCGCTCCTTGACATTCAATGGCATTACCATCACTGAATCCCCCACCATCAACATTCTGGGGGTTACCAATGACCAGAAACTGTCCTGGATTAGTGACACCAAGAGCAGGGCAGAGGCTGGGAATTCTGTGGGGAGTGATTCACCTCCTGACTCCCCAAAGCCTGTCGACCATCTGCAAGGCACAAGTCAGGGTTTTGATGGAATTCTCTCCACTTGTCTTGATGAGTGCATCTCCAACAACACTCAAGAAGTTTGAGACCATCCAAGACAAAGCAGCCTGCTTGATTGCTACCCCATCTACAAAGAGTCACTCCCTCCACCACCGCCGAACAGTGGCAGCCATGTGTACCATCTACAAGATGCACTACAGGAACCCACCAAGATTCCATAGGCAGCCTCTTCCAAACCCACAGCCAATACCATCTAGAACGACCACTATCATCTAGTGTCTGGTCAAGAACACCACCACCTGGAAGTTCCGCTCCATGCCCCTAACCATCCTGAATTGTATCGCTGTTCCTTCACTGTTGCTGGGTCAAAATCCTACAATGTGGGCAGCATGGTAGCACAGTGGTGTGGGCAGCACGGTAGCACAGTGGTTAGCACTGCTGCTTCACAGCTTCAGGGACCTGGGTTCGATTCCCGGCTCGGGTCACTGTCTGTGTGGAGTTTGCACATTCTCCTCGTGTCTGCGTGGGTTTCCTCCGGGTGCTCCAGTTTCCTCCCACAGTCCAAAGATGTGCGGGTTAGGTTGATTGGCTATGCTAAAATTGCCCCTTAGTGTCCTGAGATGCGTAGGTTAGAGGGATTAACGGGTAAATGTGTAGGGATATGGAGGTAGGGCCTGGGTGGGATTGTAGTCGGTGCAGACTCGATGAGCCAGATGGCCTCTTTCTGCACTGTAGGGTTTCTATGATTCTATGAACTCTCTCCCTACCAGCAACTGTGGGTGTACCTACACCTTTGGGACTGCAGTGGTTTGAAAAGGCAGCTCACCACCACCCCCTCAAGGACAGTTAAGGATGGGTAATAAGTGCTGGTCCAGCCAGCGACTCCCACATCCTGTGAATAGATTTGTAAAAAGCACACAGTAATCAGTTCAGTGATGGAAGGAGTCATCAATAGTGCTGTCAAAATGGCACTCACTCTGCAATAATCTCCTCCATTTTATGTTCTGCCAGGGTCACTCAGCTTCTGACCTCATTACAACCTTGGTTCAAACATGGTGAAAACATGGACAAATTGTGTGCAGTTCTGGTCACCTCACTATAAGAAGGATGTGGAAGCGCTGGAAAGAATGCAGAGGAGATTTACCAGGATGCTGCCTGGTTTGGAGGGTAGGTCTTATGAGGAAAGGTTGAGGGAGCTAGGGCTGTTCTCTCTGGAGCGGAGGAGGCTGAGGGGAGACTTAATAGAGGTTTATAAAATGATGAAGGGGATAGATAGAGTGAACATTCAAAGACTATTTCCTCGGGTAGATGGAGCTATTACAAGGGGGCATAACTATAGGCTTCATGGTGGGAGATATAGGAAGGATATCAGAGGTAGGTTCTTTACGCAGAGAGTGGTTAGGGTGAGGAATGGACTGCCTGCAGTGATAGTGGAGTCAGACACTTTAGGAACATTTAAGCGGTTATTGGATAGGCACATGGAGCACACCAGGATGATAGGGAGTGGGATAGCTTGATCTTGGTTTCAGATAAAGCTCGGCACAACATCGTGGGCCGAAGGGCCTGTTCTGTGCTGTACTGTTCTATGTTCTAAAGTGCTGACAAGTGGCAAATGTTACCTGCCACTTGTCCGCCCAAGTCTGGACAGTGTCATTTGGACAATGTAATGCAAAATTAGTTTGTGTGTCCCCCTATAAGTGATCCCACTGCAACTATTAAACAAATTGTCTGCCAGGGGAATACCCCATTCTTTTTTTTTCTCACACTGTGCAGCAGTAATCCTGATTTCAGTGAGTGTCTCAGTCTCCCTCATTAACATGTTGTGTGTGGACCTTATGGATATATTTAAGGGTAGCACTTGGAAGCCAGATAAACCGCATTGGATATTTTCTACTTAGAAGTAGAAACCTTCCCTCTGCCTGGGTGCATGATTTTATTCAAAATAATTATTTCATGCAAGGGATGTAATTGGATCCTGTGTTATCGGTTATTCAATACAGTAGACAGATCAAATGACTCAGGAACAACATCCACCCAACACACTCACCCCCAACCACTCAACAGGCTCAGCCTCCAATACCACAACCTCCCAACACACCCACCCCCCAACATCTCCACCTCCGACCACATGCTCGTGTGTAACAGCTCGAGGGGCTGAATTGCATGATGAAGTCAGCAAGGATTGTTCTGATTGGTTGAGGTGGGCAGATGGATGAAAGACACAAAGTGGCAGATTTGAAAAGATGATTTTTTATTGGCTATTGAACCCTCGGCAGGGTTAATCATTGTTAAAACTACGCACAATAAGCTATGAGTCTAAAACTCAGATTAAACAAATGCTTCAGCAGGGGGCTACAGCCTTTACCGTGGCAATGCTTCCCTCCCTGCCCAGAATCTAGGGTGTGCCCAGTGTCCCTGCCAGTTTGGCACCTGCCTGTGTGTTCAGCCAGTGCCGATCTTGCCTCCTTGGTCGCTGAACCCCCACCCCAATTATTGCAGAGACAGAATCCAAGGTTCGCCGCCTTCCCTCCCATTTCCTCCCGAGAGCTCCAACAGGGGCTGGGATGGGGAAGTCAAAAGGACTTCAAAGCACCAGCGATTGAAGGAGATCCCCAGGCAAGGATCAAAATGCTCCAGGGAGGCTTCCATCAGTCACCCAGCAGCACCCTATTGCAGAGCAGAGAAGTGGGCAGCCTTTTAGTACAAGGAGGATACTTCTGGGAAAGGGGGCGGGAGAGGAGTAAAACTGCGGCCCAGTTCAAGAAGCTGCAAATAACAGTGGCAGAAGCAGTGAACCAAAATGCTGCAGTTATTATTCCCTGCCATTAGGGGGTGCTGTTGCACCAGGGTTATGGTGGCAAGCTCCTGGTGAGTTCGCAAAGAACCAGGCTCCCAATTTCGAGGTGGTGTCTGGGTGAAATCCGTGGCTACAAATTGGCACAAAGTTTTTTTTAAAAATCCCCCTCATGTTTGTGAATGGAGATGCTTCACAGACAAGGCTTGACACCTCTATTACTGTTGTTACAACCAGTGAGCATGCATGGACACATACAACATGTTACAACACAAGTAAATTTATATCAGAAACAAAGCACTGAGACAACTAGAATCCCTTTAGGGTCAAGCAACTGGGTGAAATGATTCAAGGACCAGAAATAGATGGTCAAAACTCTCCATGTACTCTTTTATTCCATAAAAAAAACACCAAGTTCCCTCTTAGCTTTCATATTTATTGGTAGATCAGTTGGTACCCAAAGGGAATTCCACCGCCTCAGTCCATAAGAGCCAGGCTCATCATCAATATTCCAACCCTGCTTGACCCAGCAAATGAAATGTTACAATTAACCCACCCTCCCAAACACAATGACATACTTATGTTACATTTAAGACATGAGATTTCATGACATTTTCCAAAACTAAATTGAAACCGTTCTCATATCCTCGCTTTCTGTTAAGGCATTTTCAATCCGTACCCAGTTCCATGTTCTTCCCTGCACCCCCTCCCCATCTCCTATTCCTTCCTGCACCCCAACCCTTTTTTATTGAGAGTAATGGGACATTGAGCCCAGCAGAGGAGGCTGAGCCCTGGTCAACGAGGAACAAGGGAGTGAGAGACGGCACTCAAATACTGGAGGAGTGGGACAGTACAGAGGGAAGGATCATGAGGCTGATACTGTCACCTCAGGATGAAGGAAGGGCTTAGAGAGAGACTGGAGACCCATGGGGGAATTTCCAAGATGACGGGAGGGGTGGGGGAGAGACCATGTGGAAAAGATGCGGTTAAGGCAAATCCAGAATAGTAATTGTAATTGGATTGTGAGGATTGAGAAACAGCCAGTGTCTTCCTCCCCCTCTGATCCAACAGGGCCGCTGGGTCCAACTTTAAATCCAAATCTACAATCTTGCCCGTTGTAGCAATCCTTCATTGACAGTGACAGTTTTACCATCAACAACCCTTTCCGACATGCACTCCGAGCAAACTTCGCTTTTTTTACATCTTTGCTCACATTCTCTGTATAATTTTACAGAAGTTTGATTTAATTGCCACTTAGCCTGCTCCAGTTGTGATGGAAAAATCCCAAGAATCTCCGACTTCTCTGAATAACATTGCTTCCAAAGTAATTGAAATGGTTAGTGGGGAAGGAGGGGCAGAAAGACAGGCATTCTAGCAGTCTGGCTCACATCATAATGCTTTCAGGACTTAAAATTAAGCCGGACGCAATACTCCACAAGCGAACATTAACTTCCCATCTCTGGCCCCCAAATTCAACTCCTGAATTCATTCCCGGCACACCGTCATATTTACTTTGCCGTTTAAGCAGAAGATGTTGCTGCTGCTACCACAGCCCGCATAAACCCCTCTGATTCAATCAATCTCCTCTGGTTGGCTTGGACCCTGACAGACCCTCACTCATCCTCACAAACCTTCCCCTCACACACTGCCACTCCCCTCCAACTCTTCCAGCGCAGCGTCCTGGAGGTTGCCTCACCTGACCGCCCCCTTCCCAACATACAATTGCCACCATTGGCCCATCCTTATGGCCAATTGGAAAAGGGGCATGGACTTTTGGATATCCAATTTGATTCATCTTGACCAGTTATTTTCCCACAAACTCCAATATCTCTCCCGATGAATATCTGAAAGCATTCAGCACGCCGATGAATGTTCTCCTGCGTTTTTCCGGCACATTGCCGTCCATCCTGGAGACTTTGCAGCTTTCTCTCCAGTTAACAAGGCCTCAAGACGAGAGTATGGACATGATCAGAACTCCTGCTCCCAGTCAATCTCTCATTCTATATAAATTAGGAACACTGTTTATCTGATATTTAAAAGATATATAAATAAAAACAGAGTGCAGGGCACAGGGCCCCTCCTCCAGGTGTACAGTGAAGGGACTACATTACAAAGCTAGGAGGGTGGGGTGTTAATTGAGTCCCAGGCTTCAAGTAGTGTTAGGCCCGACAGCAGGGACCAGAGGCAGTGCTGACTTCGGAGTGCGAGTGGAAGAGGATGGGAGGAGGGTATGGAATTGAGGGAGGGAGAAGCGAGAGGAATGGGGAGGGATGGAAGAGAGAGAGAGAGAGATAGATGGTGGAGGAAGGGGCGTGTGGATCAGGAGGGAGATTAAAGGATTGGGGTAGGATGGGGTAAGAGACAGGTCAAGTTAGAGATCTGGAATAGGGAGGTGGGAAAGGGAGGGATTGGAATGGACGGGAGTGAGACAGAAGGGAGAGGGTTAGGGATGGGGTGGGAGGTGTGTGGAGATGGGCATTGAGATAAGGAGGAGGATGGGTTGAGTTCGGGTGGGGATCGGGGTCAGGTTAATAAGGCATCTGGAATGGGAGAGACGGTGAGTTGACTTCGGAATGGGTTCCTGCGATTTCAGATCTTGGCCATGCTGAGCAAACGAGGCCTCTTTCAGGTTCCCCCAACCTCTCTTCATCTCAACGCCTCGACTCCTGAAATCAGGGAGAATAATCTGGGGGAGCTGCAGAAATACAGAATGACAGGAGACAGTTAACACTCAAGTCAAAAGAATCCCAGGACAGGCACAGATACAGAGTAAATCTCCCTCCACGCTGTCCCCATCAAACATTCCCAAAACAGGTACAGCACGGGGTTAGATACAGAGTAAAGCTCCCTCTACACTGTCCCCATCAAACACTCCCAAAACAGGTACAGCACGGGGTTAGATACAGAGTAAAGCTCCCTCTACACTGTCCCCATCAAACACTCCCAAAACAGGTACAGCACGGGGTTAGATACAGAGTAAAGCTCACTCTACACTGTCCCTATCAACACTCCCAGAACAGGTACAGCATGGAGTTAGATACAGAGTAAAGCTCCCTCTACACTGTCCCCATCAAACACTCGCAGGACAGGTACAGCATGGGGTTAGATACAGAGTAAAGCTCCCTCTACACTGTCCCCCATCAAACAGTCCCAGTATAGTACAGAACGGGGTTAGATACAGAATAAATCTCCCTCTACACTGTCCCCCATCAAACACTCCCAGGCCAGGGACAGCACGGGGTTAGATACAGAGTAAAGCTCCCTCTACACCGTCCCCAACAAACACTCCCAGGACAGGCACAGCACGGGGTTAGATGCAGAGCCAATCTCTCTCTACATTGTCCCCATCAAACACTCCCAGGACAGGTACAGCACAGGGTTAGATACAGAATAAAGCTCTCTCTACAATGTCACCATTAAACAGACCCAGAATAGGTACTGCACGATGTTAGATACAGAGTAAATCCCCCTCTACATTGAGCCCATCAAACACTCCCAGAACAGTGCAGAACAGGATTAGATAGAGTGGTGTCATTCGCTACCATCCCTGTCCCAGCCCATCTCTGTCAGCCCACCTCCCCTTCCTCACACCTTCCCAGTGTGTCTTCCACACCTCCCACTCTCCGCCTGTCCCTCCCTCCTCAGGCACCGCCAGTCCTAGAGATGGACAGTGATGTGTAAACACCTAGGATGGAATCAGCTCCATCCCCGTTCCCCCCCCCACCACCGTGTGTATGTGTGTCCATAGCGATGAGTTGTTAATAAAGACTTGCCCTTGATACAGTCAACACTATGAAAGCCCATTCCAGCCCATGCCCACACTGCCCACTGCACCGTGACTTACCCGTGGCGGCTGGTACATGCTGCTTTGTCTTCAGACTAGGGAAGATAAGATATGCATCGTAGGCGAAGGTCGCAGCTGCGATTAAACCGAAAACCTGGGGCAGACAGAAGAGAGATAGGATGGTGAGAGGGTGGGATCCCGCAGGGATCAGTGCTTGGGCCACAGCTATTCAAATATACATCAATAATACAAAAATAAAGTTAACATTTCCAAGTTTGCTGACGACACAAGACTTTGGAATGCGAGTGGTGAGGAGGCTGTTACGAGGCTTCAAAGTAATTTAGCCAAGTTGAGTGAGTGGGCAAATACATGGCAGATGTGGTATGATGTAAAGTTACCACTTCAAACAGAGAAGTAGAATGGCATATTATTATTTAAATGGTGACAAATTGGAAAATGTTGATGTGCAAAGGGACCTTGTACACCAGTCACTGAAAGCAAACATGCAAATAGAGCGATCAGTTAGGAAGGCAAATGTTATGTTGGTCTTCATTGCAGGAAGACTCGAGTCCAGGAGCAAGGATGTCATACTGCAGCTGTACAGGGTGACCACACCTGGAGTTCTGGGTGCTGTTCTGGCCTCCCTGTCAATGAAAGGATATACTTGTTATAGAAGGAGTGCAGTGAAGGTTTACCACTGATTCCTCTTGTGGTGTCTGGCCCCTTTAAGGGGCAATCTTCTGATAGGGACACATGACCCGGGAGTCCACTCGGGATCCAGGGTGGGGGATCACCTGAGCAGAGCATGGGTTTTTGCCTCAGTTCAATCCAGGAGGCAGACTGGCAGCATGAAAGCTGCTCTACTCTGTATGTAGCATGTTGTAACAATAAACATTCATTGATTGCACCTAATTGGTGGAACCAAGTTATTATATTGGTGACGAGGAAAAAGCAGCAAGTGTGGTCCCAAGATTGAGAGTACAGAACTCTGTCAAGTTCGAAGTCAGGTTGCAAAGTAGAAGTGAGCTGCAGAGATGCCTTTATTTGGTCAATTATATCCCTTTGATGCTCTCGTTAAAGACTAGGTACGGTATGTTGAGCAGTTGGGAAATTATTTCAAGGCAAATAGAATAGAGGAGGAATGGAATCAGAAAGCATTTGGGACCCAGGCCTGTAATCTAATCCACAGCCTCACATGTCCAAACATGACCGATTCAAATTCAGGTACTATGACCCAAAGTGATTCTGCAGTGCTTGTAAATTCAATTCCACGGGGAGCCTTAGGGGGGACCGCTGTAACCTACATAACTAAGCTCTGACAAGTTGCAGAGCACAAGTTGCAGAGCAGTGATTACGGGGCCATCCTGAATGACATGTTGAGAGACGGCTTCGTTTGTGGAGTGATTCAGGAGACCATCCAGTGGAAGCTGCTGACACTGAAATTGATCTTAAAAAGCCATTGGAGATAGCGCTTAGCGATGGAGAGTACGGCAACCAGGAACTTCAGATCGTGTAAAATGGCCACCAATTAGAGTGGGAAACTGCAGCCAGCAGTGGTGGCAAAAGTGAAGACACCAGTTTAATATGGCAACTATAGCAGCAGATAGAGCCAGAAGATTTAGAAAAGTGAATCAACAAGCTCGGAGCGAAACAGAGTGACTCCCCTGAAGTCAGCCAATTCAAAGAAGCAGGTGTGTGACAGGAAGGGCCATTTGACACACCAGTGCAAGAGTAAGCAGAGCGTACTCAGTAACAGAGTGAGCAGCTCAGCATTAGTGCATGATGTCGGAGGTTTTCTGGCAAGGAATCCAAACATTCTATCACTAAACAAAGTGCATGCGGACAAGGTTGCTCCCACCACAGTGGTGCTTTTGGTTAACAACATGCTATTAAAAATGGAAGTCAACACAGGAGCTTCGGTTACTGTAACATGGGAACATGCATACAGATATCTGTGAGAAAGCATTCAGCCTTTGAGTTTAAAGAACACATCTGCAAGAAGCTACACAGAGGAGGCCTTTAAGATGGTGGGTACTACTGTAGCGCCCACGACTTACTGGCAACAATCTGTCCACCTTCCATTAACAGTTGTATCTGGCCAAGCACCAAGTCTAGTTGGCTGCAACTGCTCCAAGAAATAAAACTGAACAGGATGGAGATTTTCCAAGTTAAAGAAGACAGCCTGCTGGAAGTAATCAAGTAGTACCAGGATGTCTTTCATGACGAACTAGGAAAAATTAAGGGTAAGATCCACGTAGACCCAGAGGCCGCCCCAAGGCTTGCGGTGGTTAGCACCGCTGCCTCACAGCTCCAGGGACCCGGGTTAAATTCCTGGCTCGGGTCACTGTCTGCAGAGTCTGCACATTTTCCCCGTGTCTGCGTGGGTTTCCTTCGGGTGCTCCAGTTTCTTCCCACAGTCTGTAAGACGTGCTGGTTAGGTGCATTGGCCAAGCTAAATTCTCGCTCAATGTACCCGAATCGGCGCCAGAGTGTGGCGACTAGGGGATTTGCACAGTAACTTCATTGCAGTGTTGAATAAACTTTTCTGAGGGCTAGACCTGTGCCCTATGTCTTGCTAGAAAAGTAGAGACAAGGGGTGCAAAGACTAGAAGAACTGGGTATCTTGCAACCAGTGCAGTTTGCAGAAGGGGCAACATCAGTAGTACCTGTGATAAAAACAGATATGACTGTCCACATCTGTGGAGACTTTAAGCTGACAGTGAATCAGGCTGCCAATCTAGACAAGCATCCAGTTCCAAAGATAAAAGATTTATATGCGAATCTGGTTGGAGGCCAGTCATATATGAAATTAGATATGAGCAATGCATATCAACAGTTGAAGTGAGATGATGCATCCCGAGGTTACATTACCATAAACACCCACAAAGGATTGTATGAGTAAATGTGCCTGCTTTTCAATGTTTCATCAGCTTGCATCATAACTCAAAGAATGATGGAAAGTTTGCTACAAGCTATGCCATGTATTATAGTGTATTTAGATGATGTCTTGCTAACGGGTTCAACAGAAGAACAACATTTGGCTAACCGGAAAGAAGTACTAAAGATTTCTGGAGGTGGGAGTTTGCCTCAAGAGGGAGAAATGTACTTTCCAGGCGAGTGAAGTGGTTTACCTTGGCTACCATGTGGATGCACAGGGTTTACACTCCATGGAGGACAAAGTGAGAGCAATAAAGGAGGCACAGGCCCACAGAAACACATCTGGGCTCAAATCATTCTTGGGGACGGTAAATTATTACAGACGTTTCCTTCCAAACCTGTCGGCACTATTGGCTCCTTTGCACATGTTACTGAAGAAACACCAGCGGTTGTGGAAGGCGCCCCAAAGAGAAGTTTTAACAAGATCAAGCTATTATTTCATTCCTCTTGTCTGCTGGGATATATTGGCCCATCCAAGAAAATAGTCTTTACGTGTGATGCCTCCCCATAGGGCGTTGGTGTAGTAGTGTCTCACAGGATGACCTATTGGAGATGTGTCGAGAACCCTCTCTCTGAGGCTGACTGAGGGTATTCGCAGATTGAGGGGTGACACGGTGGCACAGTGGTTAGCACTGCTGCCTCGCAGCGCCAGTGACCCGGGTTCAATTCAGCCTCGGGGTGATTGTCTTTGCGGAGTTTGCACGTTCTCCCCGTGTCTGCGTGGGTTTCCTCTGGGTGCTCCGGTTTCCTCCCACAGTCCAAAGATGTGTAGGTCAGGTGGATTGGTCATGGTAAATGTGCGGGACTATGAGGAGAGGGCAGGGGCTAGGACTGGGCGGGATGCTCTGAGAGTCGGTGCAGGCTCGATGGGCCGAATGGCCTCTTTCTGCACTGTAGGGATTCTATGGGAAAAGACAGTTGTCTGACGGGTATGAAGTAAAGAGGTACCACCCAGTATGTGTTGAGATGGTATTTTACCATTGCAACGGACCACAAAATACTTTTGGGTCTTTCTGAGGAAGACAGGGCTATTCTGCCAATTGCGTTGGCAAGGATTCAGCGTTGGGCATTAATCTATCAGCATATGAGTATACATTCCAACACCAGCCTGGAATGCATATAGCAAATTCGGATGCACTGAGTTACCTACCATTGCCAGAGAGTAGACAACCTCCCCAGTAGCGCAGGAAATTGTGAGGGCAAGATTGCCCTGGTCATTTTGCCAGCGCCAGCTGGTATTGGACCAGCAGAGACCTGCTGTTATCAAAAATGAGGCACGGAATAGTAGATTGGCAAAATGAGTTACGTTCCCAAGAGAGGAAGCCATACCACATTAGGAAAGATGACTTAAGCTGTGAGGACAGCATCCTCCAATGGGGAGCAATAGTCGTCCCTGTACCAGGAAGCAATTGCTCCTTGCAGAATTACATAGTATCCATCTGGGTGTGTCAAAAATGAAGATGCTAACCAGGGGTTACATTTGGTGGCCAGGCATTGATGCTGACATTGAGAGATTAGTGAAGCACTGTGATCAGTGCCAGTCGCAAGAGATGGCAGCACGGTGGCACAGTGGTTAGCATTGCTGCCGCTTAGCACCAGTGACCCGGGTTCAATGCCGGACTCGGGTCACTGTCTGTGTGGAGTTTGCACATTCTCCCCATATCTGTGTGGGTTTCCTCCCACACTCCAAAGATGTGCGGGTTAGGTTGATTGGCCATGGTCAGGGGGATTAGCAGGGCCAATATGTGGGGTTACGGGAATAAGACCTGGGTGAGATTGTGGTTGGTGCAGACTCATAAGAAGATAAGAACTAGGAGCAGGAGTCGGCCATCTGGTCCCTTGAACCTGCTCCACCATTCAATAAGATGGCTGATTTTTTCATGGACTCAGCTCCACTTACCCGCCCGCTCACCGTAACCCTTAATTCCTTTACTGTTCAAAAATGTATCTATCCTTGCCTTAAAACATTCAATGAGGTAGCCTCAACTGCTTCACTGGGCAGGGAATTCCACAGATCCACAATCCTTTGTGTGAAGAAGTTCCTCCTCAACTCAGTCCTAAATCTGTTCCCCATTATTTTGAGGCCATGCCCCCTATTTCTAGTTTCACCCGCCAGTGGAAACAACTTTCCTGCTTCTATCTTATCTATTTCCTTCATAATCTTATATGTTTCTGTAAGATCTCCCCTCATTCTTCTGAATTCCAATGAGTATAGCCGCAGTCTACTCAGTCTCTCCTCATAAGCCAACCCTCCCAACTCCGGAATCAACCTAGTGAATCTCCTCTGTACCCCCTCCAGTGCCAGTATATCCTTTCTCAGGTAAGGAGACCAAAACTGTACACAGTACTCCAGGTGTGGCCTCACCAGCACCTTATACTCGATGGACCAAATGGCCTCCTTCTGCACTGCAGAGGTTCTATAAAAAGTTGCCTGCTACAGCCCCTTTGCACCCTTGGGAATGGCCAACCATGGATACTAGTCCACTCAGATTATGTACGACCATTTTTGGGCACCATGTTTCTACTCCTGATACATGCTCACTTGAAGAGGATGGAAGTGTTTGAAAGGAAGTCTACGATGGCACATGCCACAATAGAGAAGTTGTGTCAGCGTTCTACATCCCATGGGACATCCGAAGTAATAATATCAAATAATGCTTCTACCAGCACCGAATTTCAAACGTTCGCGTCCCTGAATGGTATAAAACACCTCAGAACAGCGCCTTCATCTAATGGAGTGGCTGAGCGAGCAATCCAGACCTTCAAGGCTGGTCTTAAAAAGCAATCAGGCACAACTCTGAAAACCAGCATGTCTCAACGTCTGTTCGGATACAGGGCCATCCTGCATTTGACGACAGGAGTGACACCAGCGGAATTATTGATGAGTCGGTGCCGGAGGACTGGGTTAAGCCTGGTATTTCTGAATTTGTCGGGGAGGGTAGAAGCTAGCCAGTGCAGTCAAAAGAAGAATCACAACATGAGTAAAGCAGCAAGGTCATTTGAAATATATGAACTGGTCTGTGTGAGAAATTTCAGAAGCAGACCAAAGCTGGATCCCAGGAGTTATTGTGGCCAAGACAAGACCGTTGTCTTACGAAGTGAGTGCACAGGACAGAATTGCAAGGAAATACATGGACCATTTGCGAAGGCAAGAGTCATCTCGAGAGCCAGTCCCACAGCCTGAATCATTGTTGCTAGCAGGAAGCATTGTTGGCTACCCAAGTAGCTTCACACCTAGTCAGCCTGCAACGGACAAGAGTGTTCTTCCCACTGAAACGGAGGACGTTGAGGTACCGGTACTCGAGGAGCGATCTGGCATAGCATGTCCTACAGAGAATACCTCAACAGGAGCACCCCAAGTTAGTGGACTTGCGTCACTACGCCAGGAGGCAGAAGCCACCAGAGACTGATAGACTGATAAAATGTGTTCATTGTAATGTTTATTGGGGAGCAGTGTCAGTTAAATATTACTCAATGTACATAGAAACCTAGAGGGAGAGAGAAGTGGGGTCTGACCTCTTAAAGAAAGCGATCTTCCAATATGGCCACATGACCCAGGAGTCCAATCAGGAACCAGTGTGGGAAATCACCCGAGTACAGCGTTTTGCCTCAGTTCGATCCAGGAGGCAGACTGGCAGCACTACTCTGTTAACAGCATGTTGTGTTGTCTGTACCTAATTGGTGGAGCCGAGTTATTACACCCAGGATTGTTGTCTGAGTCGCGCCGCACTGTCGGAGGGTCAGCGCTGAGGGAGCGCCGTGCTGTCAGAGGGTCAGTGCTGAGGGAGCGCCGCGCTGTCAGAGGGTCAGCGCTGAGGGAGCGCCGCGCTGTCAAGAGGGTCAGCGCTGAGGGAGCACCTCGCTGTCAGAGGGTCAGCGCTGAGGGAGCGCCGCGCTGTCAGAGGGTCAGCGCTGAGGGAGCGCCGCGCTGTCAGAGGGTCAGCGCTGAGGGAGCGCCGCGCTGTCAGAGGGTCAGCGCTGAGGGAGCGCCGCGCTGTCAAGAGGGTCAGCACTGAGGGAGCACCTCGCTGTCAGAGGGTCAGCGCTGAGGGAGCGCCGCGCTGTCAGAGGGTCAGTGCTGAGGGAGCGCCGCGCTGTCAGAGGGTCAGCGCTGAGGGGGCGCTGCGCTGTCGGAGTGTCAGTGCTGAGGGAGTGCCGCACTGTGGGAGGGTCAGTGCTGAGGGAGTGCCGCGCTGTCGGAGGGTCAGTGCTGAGGGGGCGCCGTGCTATCAGAGGGTCAGTGCTGAGGGAGTGCCGCACTGTGGGAGGGTCAGTGCTGAGGGAGCGCCGCGCTGTGGGAGGGTCAGTGCTGAGGGAGCGCCGTGCTGTAGGAGGGTCAGTGCTGAGGGAGCACTGCGCTGTTGGAGGGTCAGCGCTGAGGGAGCGCTGCGCTGTCATAGAGTCAGCGCTGAGGGGGCGCTGCGCTGTCGGAGGATGAGTGCTGAGGGAGCGCTGCCCTGTTGGAGGGTCAGTGCTGAGGGAGTGCCGCACTGTCAGAGGGTCAGCGCTGAGGGAGTGCTGTTTTTCTAGTCATACCTTACAGTGATACCCCTGCTCTCTTTTATGTAAATGATCCCGGGGCCAGAAGTGAATGGTGGGGTGGGTGTGGGGGTGGCACGGTTTTAGTGGGAGAGTTCTCCAATCCCAGAGCACCGTGGGAGATTATTTCTCTCATTACTATTTGTTGAGTTTCCCACAATTCCTTCTAACATTATTTCTGACCCGCATCCCACCTCTGACCCTGAGCAACAGTTAGGCCAGCAGTGAGCTCGATACTCACCCCGCCGGCAATGCGAGCTCCATCACCGCTAATAACGGCAATGATGGAGATGATGATGTAGATGATAACTGCAATCGCACAGCGGATAAAATCCTGCAAAACACAACAGCCATTATCAGAGATAGCAACACTGACAAAACCACTCAGAAACACACACATACTGACAGACACACACAGGCAGACGGGAGACACACACAGGCAGACAGGAGACACACACAGGCAGACAGGAGACACACACAGGCAGACAGGAGACACACACAGGCAGACAGGAGACACACACAGGCAGACAGGAGACACACACAGACAGACAGGAGACACACACAGACAGGAGACACACACAGACAGACAGGAGGCACACACAGACAGACAGGAGGCACACACAGACAGACAGGAGGCACACACAGACAGACAGGAGGCACACACAGACAGACAGGAGGCACACACAGACAGACAGGAGGCACACACAGACAGACAGGAGGCACACACAGACAGACAGGAGGCACACACAGACAGACAGGAGGCACACACAGACAGACAGGAGACACACACAGACAGACAGGAGACACACACAGACAGACAGGAGACACACACAGACAGACAGGAGACACACACAGACAGACAGGAGACACACACAGACAGACAGGAGACACACACAGACAGACGGGAGACACACACAGACAGACGGGAGACACACACAGACAGACGGGAGACACACAGACAGACGGGAGACACACACAGACAGACAGGAGACACACACAGACAGACAGGAGACACACACAGACAGACAGGAGACATACACAGACAGACAGGAGACACACACAGACAGACAGGAGACACACACAGACAGACAGGAGACACACACAGACAGACAGGAGACACACACACACACACACACACGGACATTTTCCAGCCTTGCTGTGCCTGGAACAGTTTGCACTAATCCCAGAAAACAGCATGCGGGCCTAAAAACAGACTCTGTGCCTGGCGCCAAACGGTGCAATCATCCAACCTTTCCTACAGGCGCAAACCTATTAGCATTTAAAACAAAGTAGCATTTAAATATCACAAACAACACAGAAAATGCTGGAAAATCTCAGCTGGTCTGGCAGCATCTGTGGGGAGAGAATAGAGCCAACGTTTTGAGTCTAAATGACCCTCGCCAGAGCTAAGAGCAGAGAATCAGCAGAGATTTATACCATTGGGATGGGGGGGGTAGTGGGTGTGGAATTGGACAAAGGGAATGTAAATGAGGACACAGAAGGCTGAGAGGGTGCTAAGAATGTCTATTAAGTGATCAGAATGCGAGAATGGCAGAACAGAGGTACAGTCAACAAAACAAAGGAGATAGTCATCGACTTCAGGAAGCGCAGTGGAGAACGTGCCCCTGTCTACATCAATGGGAATGAAGTAGAAATGGTCGACAGCTTTAAGTTTTTAATGTGTCCAGATCACCAACAACCTGGTCCCCCCCATGCTGACACTATAGTTAAGAAAGCCCACCAACACCTCTACTTTCTCAGAAGACTAAGGATATTTGGTATGTCCACGACGAATCTCACCAATGTTTACAGATGCACCATAGAAAGCATTCCTTCCAGGTGTATCACAGCTTGGTATGGCTCCTGCTCTGCCCGAGACTGCAAGAAACTACAAAAGGTCGTGAACGAAGCCCAGTCCATCACGCAAACCAGCTTCCCGTCCATTGACACTGTCCACACTTCCTGCTGCCTCAGAAAAGCAGCCAGCATAAAGGACTCCACACACCCCGGACATGTCAGACTTTTGAATGGACTTTCCTTGCATTAAGTTGATCTTTCTCTGCACCCTAGCTATGACTGTAATGCTATATTCTGCACTCTCTCGTTTCCTTCTCTATGAACGGTATGTTTTGTCTGTATAGTGCGCAAGAAACAATACTTTTCACTGTATGTTGATACATGTGACAATAATAAATCAAATCAAAATTCTCTCTTCCACCTTCTTCCATTGGGAAAAAGATACAACAGTCTGAGGACACGTACCAACCGACTCAAGAACAGCTTCTTCCCTGCTGCCATCAGACTTTTGAATGGACCTACCTCGCATTAAGTTGATCTTTCTCTACACCCTAGCTACGACTGTAACACTACATTCTGCACTCTCCTTTCCTTCTCTATGAACGGTATGCTCTGTCTGTATAGTGCGCAAGAAACAATACTTTTCACTGTGTGCTAATACATGTGACAATAATAAATCAAATCAAATCAAAGATTGTTAAAGGACAGCCTGAAGAATGTGGCAGTTGCACTGAAAGGGGTAGGGGGGTGGTGGGGGGAGGGGGTGGAAAGAAGAAGAGCTGGAATGGAGAAGTGGAAAAAGAGAAATGAGAGAGAAGGATGATAAAATGAATGAATGAGATGAAATGAAATGGGATGAAATAAATGGAAATGGGGTGAAGGTGGAGGAGAGAGTTCATCCTCTGAAGTTGTTGAACTCAATGTTCATTCAGCTGTAAAATGCCCAATAGGAAGGTGAGGTGCTGCTCATCCAGTTTGCGTTGGGGTTCGCTAAACATTGCAAAAGGCCAAGGACGGACATCTAGACAGGAGAGCAGGGTGGTGTGTGGAAGTGGCAAGCGACAGGACATTCTGGGTTCTGCTTGCAGATGGACCGAAGGTGTTCAGCAAAGCGGTCACCCAGCCTGTGTTTGGTCCCTCCAATGTAGAATAGACCGCATTGGGAGCAGCAAATGCAATAAACCAGATTGAAAGAGGTGCACATGAAGTGTTGCTTCACCTGAAAGGGGTGTTTAGGACCTGGAACGGTGAGCAGCGAGGAGGGAAAGGGGCAGGTGTTACACCTTCTACGATTGCATGGGAAGGTGCCGTGGGCAGAGGGTGTGGTGTTGGGTGTGATGGAGGAGTGGTCTGTCAATAACCTTCTCCAGAGACCTTCCCTCTCCACCTCCAACCAAATAGTCTCCCAACCCCGGACAGCCCGCTTCTATCTCCTTCCCAAAAATCCACAAACAGGACTGCCCCGGTCAGCCCATCGTGTCAGCCAGTTCCTGCCCCACCAAACTAATTTGCTCCTATCTTGATTCCATTTTCTCTCCTCTTGTCCGTTCCCCTCCCACCTACATCCGCGATTCCTCCGATGCCCTACACCATATTAACAACTTCCAGTTCCCCGGCCCAAACCACCTCTTCTTTACCATGGATGTCCAATCCCTTTACGCGTCCTTTTCCCACCAGGACGGCCTCAAAGCTCTTCCTCGAACAGAGGGCTGAACAATCCCCATCCACCACCACCACTCTCCTCCGTCTGGCTGAACTGGTTCTCTCACTCAACAATTTCTCCTTTAACTCGTCTCACTTCCTCTAAATAAAAGGTGCGACCGTGGGCATCCCCTCATGGGCCCCAGTTGTGCTCGTCTCTTCATGGGTTGTGTGGCGCATTCCCTGTTCCAGTCCTATTCTAGCCCCCTCCCACAACTCCTTTATCAGTACACCGATGACTATTTTGGTACCACTTCATGCTCTCGTCTGGACCTGGAAAAATTTATCAATTTCGCTTCCAGTTTCTACCCCTCCATCGCCTTCACCTTCATCTCCAACACTTCCGTTCCTTGACCTCTCTGTCTCCATTTCTGGTGATAAACCATCCACCATTATCCATTACAAGCCCACTGACTCCCACAACTACCTTGACTGCAGTCTTCACACCCCACATCCTGTAAGGACTCCATCCCATTCTCTCAGTTCCTTCTTCTCCACTGCATCTGTTCTGATGATGCCACTTTCCAAAATAGCACCGCCGATATATCTTCCTTCTTCCTCAATCGTGGTTTTCCACCCACTGTGACTGGCAGGGCTCTCAGCCACGTCCAACCCATCCCCCGGGCCATTGCTCCCACCCACTCCCCTCCCTCCCAGAACCAGGAGCAGGTCCCCATTGTCCTCACTTTTCACCCCACCAGCCCCCGCATTCAAAGGATTATCCTCCGCCATTTCTGCCAACTCCAACATGATGCCACTACCCAACACATCTTTCCTCCCACCCCGTCAGCATTCCGCAGTGACCATTCTCTCCTGGGCACCCTGGTCCACTCCCCCATCACTCAACACCTCACCCCCTTCCCACACAATCGTAGAAGGTACAACACTTGTCCCTTTACCTCCTTCCTGTCCCAGGTCCTAAAAACCTCTTTCAGGTGAAGTAGCGCTTCACATGCACCTCCTTCAATCTGGTCTATTGCATTTGCTGCTCCCAGTGCAGTCTACTTTACATCAGAGAGACTAAACGTTGACTGGGTCACTGCTTTGCAGAACATCTTTGGTCCGCCTGCAAGCAGGACCCAAACCTTCCCGCCGCTTGCCACTTCCATACATCACCCTGCTCTCCTGTCCACATGTCCGTCCTTGGCCTTTTGCAATATTCCAGTGAACCCCAACGCAAACTGGATGATCAGCACCTCATCTTCCAATTGGGAACTTTACAGCCTTCCGGACTGAACATTTAGTTCAACAATTTCAGAGGATGAACTCCCCTCCACCCCATTTCCATTTATTTTATTCCATTTCATTTAATTTCGTTCATCCATTTTATCATCCTTCTTTTTCACTTCTATCTTTCCACTTCTCCATTCCAGCGCTCCTCTTTTCCACACCCTCCACATTCCTCAGGCAGTTCTTTAACAATCTGTACCCCTGTTCTGCCATTCTCGCATTCTGATCACTTAATGGATACTCTTATAGCACCTTCTCAGCCTTCTGTATCCTCATTTACATTCCCTTTGTCCAACTCCACACCGCCTACCCTCCCCCAATAGTATAAATCTTTGCACTTAGCTCTGACAAAGCGTCATCTAGAACAAAGAACAGTACAGCACAGGAACAGACCCTTCGGCCCTCCAACGCTGTGCTGATCATGATGCCTGCCTAACCTAAAACCGTATGCACTGACAGAGTCCATATCCTTCCATTCCCATCCTATTCAAGTATTCATCTTATTGCCCCTTAAGTGCCGCTATCGTACCTGCTCCCACCACTTCCCCAGGCAGCGCGTTCCAGACATTCACCACCCTCTGTGTAAAAAAGACTTACCTCGCACATCTCCTCTAAATTTTTCCCCACGCACCTTAAACCGATGTCCCCAAGTATTTGACTTTTCTACCCTAGGAAACAGCATCTGACTATCCACTCTGTCCATGCCACTCATAATCTTGTAGACCTCTATCAGGCCACCCCTCAACCTCCGTCGTTCCAGTGAGAACAAACCGAGTTTATCCAACCTCTCCTCATAGCTAATACCCTCCAGACCAGGCAACATCCTGGTAAACCTCTTCTGTACCCTCCCCAAAGCATCCACGTCCCTCTGGTAGTGTGGCGAAGGGTCATCTAGACTCGAAACATTGGCTCTATTTTCTCCCCACAGATGCTGTCAGATATTTAAATGCTACTTTGTTTTGAATGCTACTAGGTTTGTGCCTGTGGAAAGGGTTGGATGATTGCACTGTTTGGCGCCAGGCGCAGAGCCTGTTTTTAGGCCCGCATGCTGTCTTCTGAGATTGGTGCAAACTGCTCCAAGCACAGCGTGTGCGCGAGTGCGTGGAAACGTTGATTCTATTCTCTCTCCACAGATGCTGTGAGACCTGCTGAGATTTTCCAGCATTTTCTGTTTTTGTTTCAGATTTCTGCATCCGCAGTATTTTGCTTTTATCTCAGCATTTAAATGTGCTTAGCCCAATCAACGCTGGATTCTCCGAGTTCCCGTGATTTTCCGACCCTCGGGCACGGTGCGAACCCGGCAAGAATCATACTGATCTCCACTAGCGGAGAACAGGTGTGATTGCCATGCTGAGGGGGCTCAGAGGCCATTGGCTGGGTAGTGCTCATCTGGCAGTGCCCACCTGGCACTCCTAGTGCATGTCAGGGTACATGCAGGGGGACCCATTGGGAATGCCCCGATGCCAGCGATCGTGTTGAGGAGGGTGTAGATGCTGATAAGGGTGGGGTCCCAATGTCTGTGGAAGGAGGCAGGGGGTATTCCAGTGCACTGAGGGATCGGGACACCCTTGCAAAACAATGCCTGCGCGCTCTGAAGCCAGATCCACAAGCGTGTTTCGGCACTGTCCCTCCCAGAACCAGCGCGCAACTCACCACTCTCAAAACATGATGCCATGGGACGATTGTGGTCTGGACCTCACTGGACAGGCCGGCACGGATCACTCCGGTTTTCTCACCCTTAGGACACTTAGTAATTTTTGGGGGAAAAATCACGGCCACTAACACACACTGGCTAACACACACGTACGCAGGCAGTGACACACACGGGCGCATACAAACTCAGACACTCACACACAAAATGACACATACAGACAGCCTCTCACTGTTGCAGAGACAGACAGAAACACCCAACCTACCGTCCAAGGCCAGTGGATGAAGGGCAGTGATTGGTCGAACCGATTCATGAAGATGATGAAGAAGATGATGCTGAAGATTAATTCAATGATTGGGGCAACCGAGTAACCTCCCTGAACGGAGGCGCAGAAACAGATGAAGACAACCAGACTGAGCACCTGCGGGGAAAGGAAGAGAATGAGAGAGAGAGATCATTACTTTGCACCCTTGTTCCGCCCCAATCCCAACCTCGGGCCACCACTGACCAGCCTGGCAGAGAGCTATTTGGTCACAGGCGGCATCACAGCGGAGCTTAATAATCTCTCCCAGCCAAAGCTCCAGGACGCAGAGTCACAGAGTGGTCAGGGAGCGGGATGCTGGCCCCAGCCTGAGAAAGTGCAGAGGCTGAGAGTAGAGGAGGTGGGGAGAAACCCCAGTCCCATTTCAAGTAACGCTCCCACAGGCAGGGCGGGAGGGGTGGGGGGGTGATCCATGCAAATGGGAGTGGGGACTAGACAAATGCAGGTACTTTGGAAAACGTGGCAAAAGGTTTGTACATAGTAAGATCCCACGACTGGCCACTTCCCCAAGTGGAGGGAGGCAAGGGTGCCCGAGAAGACTAGAGGGAACACAACAACCCATCCTCAATTTTCAAAAATTCCTTTACAGGATGTGGGTGTCACTGGCTAGGCCAGCATTTATTGCCCATTGAGAAGATGGTGGTGAGCTGCCTTCTTGAACACGAGAACACTGGAAATAGAAGCAGGAGTAGGCCACCAGGCTCTTCAAGCCTGCCTCATCATTCAATGCAATCATGGCTGATCTATGCAAGTCTCAACTCCTTTGCTGTGCCCTTTCCCCATTGCCCTCTATTCCTTGATCTATCAAACAGTTAAGAAGTCTCACAATACCAGGTTAAAGTCCAACAGGTTTATTGACAATCACGAGCTTTCAGAGCACTGCTCTTTCATCAGGTGGGTGGAGGTTAGTTCACAAACACGGCATATATAGGCAAAGACACAATTACAAGATAATTATGATTAGAATGTGAAGAATGATTTGAGTCAATTTATTATTGTCACATGTATTAACATACAGTGAAAAGTATTGTTTCTTGCACGCTATACAGACAAAACATACCATTCATAGAGGAGGAAACGAGAGAGTGCAGAATGTAGTGTTACAGTCATAGCTAGGGTGTAGAGAAAGATCAACTTAATGTAAGGTAAGTCCATTCAAAAGTCTGACAGCAGCAGCGAAGAAGCTCTTCTTGAGTCGGTTGGGACGTGACCTCAGACTTTTGTATGTTTTTCCCGATGGAAGAGAGAATGTCCAGGGTGTGTGGGGTCCTTAATTATGCCGGCTGCTTTGCCGAGGCAGCGGGAAGTGTAGACAGAGTCAATGGATGGGGGGGGCTGGTTTGCGTGATGGACTGGGCTACATTCACGACCTTTTGTAGTTCCTTGCAGTCTTGGGCAGAGCAGGAGCCATACCAAGCTGTGATACAACCAGAAAGAATGCTTTCTACGGGGCATCTGTAAAAGTTGGAGAGAGTTGTAGCTGACATGCCAAACTTCCTTAGTCTTCTGAGAAAGTAGTGGTGTTGGTGGGCTTTCTTAACTATAGTGTCGGCATGGGGGGACCAGGACAGGTTGTTGGTGATCTGGACACATAAAAGCTTGAAGCTCTTGACCCTTTGTTGGAATGAGAGTCTTTATAGGTCACCAAGTCTTTACAGGTACGAACAGTGCACGTGACGAGAGGGATAATCACAGGTTAAAGAGGTGTGAACCGTCTCAAGCCAGGATAGTTAGTAAGATTTTGCAAACCCAGGCAGTATGGTGGGGTTACAAGTAGTGTGACATGAACCCAAGGTCCCGGTTGAGGTCGTCCTTACGCGTGCGGAACTTGGCTCAGCAATTCTGCGTTGTCGCGTGTCTTGAAAGCTGCCTGTTGGACTTTGACCTAGTATTGTGAGGCTCCTTACTGTGCCCACCCCAGTCCAACACCGGCATTTCCACATCATACCTAATATTTATCCACCTCCACTTTAAATACTGCTAATGATCCAGCCTCCACTACCCTTTGGGGCAGAGAATTCCAGAAATTCACCACCCTCTGCAAGAAGGCATTTCTACTCACCTCAGTTTTAAACAATCGGACCTTTATCTTGCAGCTATTTCCCTTTGTTCGAGATGCTCCCACTCATGAAAACATCTCATCATCTACCCTGTCAAGCCCCCTCAGGGTCTTATACGTTTGAACAAGGTCACTCCTCACTTCTAAACTCCTAGGTGTAGATATACCACACTGCTGTTAGGAAGGGAATTCCAGGATTTTGACTCCGCGACAGTGAAGGAATGGTAATATATTTCCAAGTTAGAATAGTGAGTTACTTGGAGGGAAACCTACAGGTGATGGTGTTCCCAGGTATGTGCTGCTCCTGTCCTTCTAGATGGTCATGAATTTGGAAGATGCTGCTCAAGGAACCATGGTGAGTTCCTGCAGTGCACCTTGTAAATAGCACACACGGCTGCTACTATTTGTTGGTGATGGAAGATTGAATATTTGTGGCAGGGGTAGTAATCAAGCGGGCTGTGGCGCTCCCTCAGCACTGACCCTCCCACAGTGCGGCGCTCCCTCAGCACTGACCCTCCCACAGTGCGGCATTCCCTCAGCACTGACCCTCCCACAGTGCGGCATTCCCTCAGCACTGACCCTCCCACAGTGCAGCGCTCCCTCAGCACTGACCCTCCCACAGTGCGGCACTCCCTCAGCACTGACCCTCCCACAGTGCGGCGCTCCCTCAGCACTGACCCTCCCACAGTGCGGCACTCCCTCAGCACTGACCCTCCCACAGTGCGGCGCTCCCTCAGCACTGACCCTCCCACAGTGCGGCACTCCCTCAGCACTGACCCTCCCACAGTGCGGCGTTCCCTCAGCACTGACCCCCCCACAGTGCGGCGCTCCCTCAGCACTGACCCTCCCACAGTGCGGTGCTCCCTCAGCACTGACCCTCCCACAGTGTGGCACTCCCTCAGCGCGACGTTCCCTCACCACTGACCCTCCCACCGTGCGGTGCTCCCTCGGCACTGACCCTCCCACAGTGCGGCGCTCCCTCAGCACCGACCCTCCCACAGTGTGGCGCTCCCTCAGCACTGACCCTCCCACAGTGCGGCGCTCCCTCAGCACTGACCCTCCCACAGTGTGGCGCTCCCTCGGCATTCACCCTCCCACAGTGCGGCGCTCCCTCAGCACTGACCCTCCCACAGTGCGGCGCTCCCTCAGCACTGACCCTCCCACAGTGCGGCGCTCCCTCAGCACTGACCCTCCCACTTTGCAACGCTCCCTCAGCACTGACCCTCCCACAGTGCGGCGCTCCCTCAGCACTGACCCTCCCACTTTGCAACGCTCCCTCAGCACTGACCCTCCCACAGTGCGGCGCTCCCTCAGCACTGCCCCTCCCACAGTGTGGCACTCCCTCAGCGCGACGCTCCCTCAGCACTGACCCTCCCACCGTGCGGCGCTCCCTCAGCACTGACCCTCCCACAGTGCGGCGCTCCCTCAGCACTGACCCTCCCACAGTGTGGCGCTCCCTCAGCACTGACCCTCCCACAGTGCGGCGCTCCCTCAGCACTGACCCTCCCACAATGCGGCGCTCCCTCAGCACTGACCCTCCCACAGTGCGGCGCTCCCTCAGCACTGACCCTCCCACAGTGCGGCGCTCCCTCAGCACTGACCCTCCCACAGTGCAACGCTCCCTCAGTACTGATCCTCTGACAGTGCACGGAGACTGTGGGAGAGCGATCGGGTGGATTGAATGAGAGTGGGAAGAGAGCAGATGTGAGTGAAGGGGAAGGTCAGTGTTAGTTGGGGAGTGGGAGGGAAGAGAGAGTGAGATAGGGAGTTGAACAGAGATCTATCCTGCCTCTCAGCTTCATGCTGCTCTGGGTGTTTCACACTGAGGGTACGGTCGCCTGAGTACTGATTTCTATCTGGTTTCCTCAGGTTACCGCAAAGCCCAACCCCAGAAGTCAGCAGTATCCTGGTGCACCGAGCTGGGTTAGAGGGCAGCATGAGTGCTTACTGCTGAGAGATCACAAAGTACACCACCTCACAGCAACTAGTTCCTGCACTAGTCACAGAGAGAGAGAGAGAGAGCTCCCTGAATCCCGGGGAGCAGTCTCGCACCCAAAGTCACACACACTCGCACCCAAAGTCACACACACTCGCACCCAAAGTCACACACACTCGCACCCAAAGTCACACACACTCGCACCCAAAGTCACACACACTCGCACCCAAAGTCACACACACTCGCACCCAAAGTCACACACACTCGCACCCAAAGTCACACACACTCGCACCCAAAGTCACACACACTCGCACCCAAAGTCACACACACTCGCACCCAAAGTCACACACACTCGCACCCAAAGTCACACACACTCGCACCCAAAGTCACACACACTCGCACCCAAAGTCACACACACTCGCACCCAAAGTCACACACACTCGCACCCAAAGTCACACACACTCGCACCCAAAGTCACACACACTCGCACCCAAAGTCACACACACTCGCACCCAAAGTCACACACACTCGCACCCAAAGTCACACACACTCGCACCCAAAGTCACACACACTCGCACCCAAAGTCACACACACTCGCACCCAAAGTCACACACACTCGCACCCAAAGTCACACACACTCGCACCCAAAGTCACACACACTCGCACCCAAAGTCACACACACTCGCACCCAAAGTCACACACACTCGCACCCAAAGTCACACACACTCGCACCCAAAGTCACACACACTCGCACCCAAAGTCACACACACTCACACCCAAAATCACACACACCCAAAATCTCACACACACAAAAAGAATTAGGAGCAGAATTGGCAAATTCAGCCCTTTGAGCTTGCACCACCATTCAGTCAGATCATGGCTGATCTCTCACTGGTCTCAAGTCATCTCCCCACCTGTTCCCCATATCCCTCTTTCCCTTTTCTTTATTAGAAATATATCTGTCTCCTGCTTGAAACCATTCAATGATTCAGACTCCACTGTGCTGTGGGGCAGCGATTTCCACAAGTTCAACAGTCTTTACGAGAAGTAGTTCCTCCTCATCTCAGTTATAAGTCTACCGCCTCTCAACCTATACCTGTGACCTCTTGTTCTAAATTGCCCCGTAAGACGAAACATTTGGTATACATTTACCTTATCCATCCCTTTTAAAATTTTATATACCTCAATCAGATCCCCTCTCATCCTTCTAAACTCCACTGAGTAGAAGCCCAAACTGTTTAATCTCTCCTCATGCGTCAACCCCTTCATCCCCAGACTCAATCTGGTGAACCTCCTCTGAACTGCCTCCAATGTCTTGATTTCTCGAGGAATTAAGGGCTATGGGGAGAGAGCGGGTAAATGGAGTTGAAATCAACCATGATTGAATGGTGGAGTGGACTCGATGGGCCGAATGGCCTTACTTCCGCTCCTATGTCTTATGGTCTTATGGTCTTATCCTTCCTCAGATAAGGACACCAAAATTGGGCACAATGCTCCAGATGTGGTCTCACCAACACCCTGTACAATTGCAACAACATTTCTCTACTTTTATACTCCAGTCCTTTTGTAATAAATGCCAATATTCTATTTGCCTTTTTTATTAAATGCTGCTTCTGCATACCGACTTTCTGTGATTCATGAACTGAGACACCCAGATCCCTCTGCCTGGACTCATTTTTAATCTGCTTTCCATTTAGTAATAATTTGCTTTCTATTTTTTCCGCCAAAATGGATAACCTCACACTTAAACTCCACCTGCCAAATTTTAGCCCATTTTCCTAGCCTATCTATATCCATTTGTAGAATCTTTACATCCTCTTCACTGCCTGCTTTCCCACCTATTTTAGTATCATCCGCAAATTTTACTATGTTACACGCTGTCCCTGCTTACAGATCATTTATATAGATTTTAAATAGTTGAGGCCTGAGGACTGACCCTCGCGGCACCTCGCTAGTTACATTTCACCAGCCAGAGAAGGACCCATTTATCCCAAATCCTCTGTTTTCTGTCAGTCAACCAGTCCTCAATACAATCTAATACTCTACCTCCAATCCCCTGTGATCTCACCTTCTGGATCAGTCTATAATGCGGCACCTTGTCAAAGGCCTTCTGGAAGTCTAGATATACCACATCCATAGGCTCCTCACTATCCACCCTGCTGGTTATGTACTCAAAGAACTCAAAACACAAACACATGCGCACATACAGAAACACGCAAGAGAGAGGGAGAGAACCGTCAGAGAGGAAGGGAGAGAAGATCAGAGAGAAAGCAAGTTTAAGTTTATGTTTATTTATTAGTGTCACAAATAGGCTTACATTAACACTGCAATGAAGTTACTGCGAAAATCCCCTAGTCACCACACTCCGGCACCTGTTCGGTTACACTGAGGGGGAATGTTGCATGGCCAATGCACCGAACCAGTACGTCTTCCGGACTGTGGGAGGAAACCGGAGCACCCACAGGCAGCCCACACAGACACGGGGAGAACATGCAGACTCCATGCAGACAGTTACCCAAGCCAGGAATCGAACCTGGGTCCCTGGCACTGTGACACCATGCCGCGGGTAGAGAGGGAGAGGCAAAAAGATTGATAGAGAAAGACAGAGAGAGGGAGTTCAGAAAGTGAGAGAGCAAGATAAAGAATGAATTGGGAACAGGGAGAAAGAGTAGCTCTCTCTCCTGGAAGCATGGTGCTCGCACTGTGTCTCTCTTGAGGTTGCCAGCTTTGGTTGGGGAGTGGAGTTGGCACACACACAGCAGTCCCAGCCTTCCTACACAGCCCGAAACAAATAGCCCATTAATATCCCAGTCCCAACTCCACTGGGTACTGGATGTGTGCCAAGCAACTCATTGCACTGAAATAGAGAGTGAGGTAAACATAGCAGCTGGGAAAGGCACAGATCGAGTACAGTCATCCACGGTAATAGCCACACAGTCAGCAATATGACTACTTCTTTAACAGAAAGTAAAGCAAAAGTTACAGTTGATTTATTAGTCACAAGTCAGCTTATATTAACACTGCAATGAAGTCACTGTGAAAATCCCCTAGTCACCACACTCTGGCACCTGTTTGGGTCAATGCACCTAACCAGCACATCTTTCAGACTCTGGGAGGAAACCGGAGCACCCGGAGGAAACCCATGCAGACACGGGGAGAACGTGCAGACTCCACACAGACAGTGACCCAAGCCAGGAATTGAACCCGGGTCCCTGGCGCTGTGAGGCAGCAGTGCTAACCACTGTGCCGCCCCACAGGTAAGGGGGAGTGGGGGGGGAGAGGAGGGCGGGTGGGCAGAGGGAGGGGGGATGGGCGGGTGGGCAGAGAGAGCGGGGGCAGACGGGCAGGCAGGCCCCAGAGCAGGGCAGGCAGGCCCAGAGCAGAGAACTGAGAGAGAGAGAGAGAGGTGGGGGGAGATGGAGGGGGGCAGTGACAGATGGGGGGTGGATGCGGGGTGGGGGAGGGATCGGGGGGGGGCAGGAGGATGGGGCGGAGGTGGGACTGAGGGGGGGGGGGGGCGCGCGGAGGAAGTGCAGAGCTGTTACAGGGCCTGGCACTTGTTGCTTGGATGTGTTGGCTGTGGCCCAGGAACACTCAACAGCTTTTGGCTAAATGCCCACGGAATCCCCTGTCAGGGCCTCCTGGCTGGCAGAGAGCATTCACTCCGTGTCTCTAATCACTTTGACATTCCCTCTCTTCCTCTGCATCTCCAGCTCTCCCTCTCTCCTTCGGCCCCTCCCACCCACCCCCTCTCCCTCTGCCCTTCCCTCCCTCGGACCCCTCTCTGTCTACCTCTCTCCGTTTCCCTCTACTCTTCAAAATCTCCCTCTCCTCATCACTGCCTCTCACACCCTCTGAATCTCTTGCTCCCTTTCTTCAAATCTTTTCTGCAATACTGCAGGAATGCCGTAGTGTCATAGGATCAGCACTGAGGGAGCCACAGTGTTGGAAAGTGAAACAGAGGGAGCCCCGTGCCGCCGGCGGGTCAGCGCTGAGGGAGGGCCGCACCGCCGGGTATCACGTTTTATCAAATTGAGACCATAACATAAAGCCCCTTGACTGTCCTCTCCGGGATCTTGCTGTGCATAAACTGGCTACTGCCTATTCGACATTGCTTTTCTTGATATAAATAATAGCACATTCACGAAGCACTGTCTGGGGATTTGAACTGATATGCACCGGTTTCCCCCGAGTAAGACAATCTCTCAGCACATGAACCACGGCCGAACCCCTGGAAAGGGCACATTCCAGATATTGAGGTGCTTTGCGCATTGTTTATCTCCGTTACAGCTTATATTTCATTCATTTCTCTCCGGGAACCTCCATTGGTCTCGTGACCCTTTCATCATCACCTGATCCAGAGTTCCGGAGAGGCATTTCCTGTTTTTCTTGCCTGTTCTACAGTTCCCTGAGGTGCTACAAACCAGTGACTCCGGATGTTGAAGACAGTAAATGAGCCATGAGGTTGTCAACACTGGAGCTACCAGGACCGCAACAGCCTCCCTCACCCACCAAATGTCCCGTTCTCCCAGCCTGCACCTAACACAGCAAAGCTGCCCCTCACACTGCTGCCCATTGCAGGCACACAGACCTGCCCTTCACATTCACCAATCAATGCAGCTGGATTCCTGCCAGATGTAAGCCACAGCTCAGACAACTGCCTTTTCCTGAATTTTCATGAAGCTCTGGTTAGTTTCCCACAAAGACAAAAGCCAATAGTAGGCCTCAAACTTATAGTCAACAACAGAGCAGAATGGGGCGCCGCGCTGTCAGAGGGTCAGTGCCGAGGGGGCGCCGCGCTGTCAGAGCCGAGGGGGCGCCGCGCTGTCAGAGGGTCAGTGCCGAGGGGGCGCCGCGCTGTCAGAGCCGAGGGGGCGCCGCGCTGTCAGAGGGTCAGTGCCGAGGGGGCGCCGCGCCATCAGAGGATCAGTGCTGAGGGGGCGCCACGCTGTTGGAGGGTCAGTGCTGAGGGGGCGCCGCGCTGTTGGAGGGTCAGTGCCGAGGGGGCGCCGCGCCGTCATAGGGTCAGTGCTGAGGGGGCGCCACGCTGTCGGAGGGTCAGTGCTGAGGGGGCGCTGCGCTGTCGGAGGGTCAGTGCCGAGGGGGCGCCGCGCTGTCGGAGGGTCAGTGCCGAGGGGGTGCCGCGCTGGCGGAGGGTCAGTGCCGAGGGGGCACCGCACTGGCGGAGTGTCAGTGCTCAGGGAGCACCGCACTGGCGGAGGGTCAGTGCTGAGGGGACACTGCGCTGTCAGAGGGTCAGAGCTGAGGGGGCGCCGCACTGTCGGAGGGTCAGAGCTGAGGGGGCGCCGCACTGTCGGAGGGTCAGAGCTGAGGGGGCACCGCACTGTCGGAGGGTTAGTGCTGAGGGGGCGCCGCGCTGTTGGAGGGTCAGTGCCGAGGGGGCGCCGTGCTGTGGGAGGGTCAGTGCTGAGGGAGCGAAGCACTGCCAGAGGATCAGTACTGAGGGAGCGCCACACTGGTGGAGGTTTGGTATTGAGGGAGCGCCGCACTGTCGGAGGTTTGGTATTGAGGGAGGGCTGCATTGACAGAGGGTCAGTACTGAGGGAGAAGCACCGACGAAGCCCTTTCTCTCAGTCACCTTTTCATCAACTTAAACGAGTCACAGATATTTGACCTTCCTCTTTTTCTTCCTTCCGCATTTCAATTCCAACCAGGTTTGGTTTTTTTGGTTACCTTCCATTTGCTGCCTCTCGAACTCTGATTGACCTCCTGCAACCTTGCGACATCATCTCATTAAAATGCAAACTTGGCCAATCAACCTCTGCTCTCACATTCAAAGTAATTGAAGATGTGTGCTCTGGTTAAGGGGCTAGCACTGACATGTCGAACTGGCTCTTCAGTGTAAGTATTTGGCCATTCAGTGTTGAAAGGGTTAATGACAAAGGGTCATCTGGACTCAAAACATCAGCTCTTTTCTCTCCTTACAGATGCTGCCAGACCTGCTGAGATGTGCCAGCATTTTCTCCACGAGTTAATATGTGAGATTGGAGAACAGTGCGGCCCACATGATGATCTAGGAGTCACATGACTTAGAGTCAAGCAGGAGACAGCTCATTGTTTAAACTTTGTCACATCCCATCTTGTAAATCTGTTCTTTCAATAAACCAATTATTGTTCAAACACATCAATGTCTCTGCAATTGTTCCTTAACCAGTCCCAATCCACATATAGCAAGGTCTCAGAGGTTGGATCTTGTAAGATGGTGGCAGCAGCAAAGGACTTCAAAACCTCCAAAAATAAACTGCCAAAAACTTTACATGTCTGACTTGAAAACAAAAACTGCCAAAGAACTCCATGTGAGAAGAGGAGGCTGAGAGGCAGACAGAAATATCAACTGTTCTGTGCGCTAAGGGCTCCAGTACAGCACACGGTGGCCCATGAAAAGTATCCAACCGGCAGCAGAGTCGAAGGACCCAGCAACAAAAAAGGCTCAAAGCCTTCAAATGTACGGTGCAACAAGCAGGGGGCACTCAGTAAATTTCATTTTGGCGAGCATGGGTTTCCCTACAAGATCACACCCCAGGTCTGACATCAGCCCAGGTCACTGTCTGTGCGGAGTCTGCACGTTCTCCCCGTGTCTGCGTGGGTTTCCTCCAGGTGCTCCGGTTTCCTCCCACAGACCAAAGATGGGTGGATTAGGTCGATGGGCCATGCTAAATTGCTCCTTAGTGTCAGGGGGATAGCTAGGATAAATACGTGGAGTTAGGAGGATAGGGCGGGGTTAGGATTGTTGTCAGTACAGGCTCAATGGGCCGATTGGCCTTCTTCGTCACTATAGGGATGCTATGTGACAACGGCAAGGTAAGAAATGAAAGAAAGAAATTGGCTGCTTTAAAACAGTTTCCGAGCGTCAGGAATTCACTCAACAGAGCTTACTCACAATTCCTTAGAACCACTGAATTCCCTGCAGTGCAGAAGGAGGCCCTTCAGCTCATCGAATCTACGCCAGCTCTCCGAAAGAACATCCTACCCAGGCCCACCGCCCACCCCCATAACCCCGTGCAACTACCATGGCCAATTCACCGAACCTGCAGATCTTTGGTCACCAAAGGGCAATTTAGTATGGCCTATCCGTCTAACCTGCACACCTTGGACACTAAGGAGAAATTTACCATGGCCAATCCACCTCATCTGCACATCTTTGGACTGTGGGAGGAAACCGGAGGAAACCCGCGCAGACACGGGGAGAACGTGAAGACTCCACACACACACACACACCCGAGGCCAGCATCGAATGTGGATCCTGGGCACAGTGAGGCAGCAGTGCTAACCACCGTGCCACCCACCGTGCCACCTTGAATCATTCGGGAGCAATTACCAAAAGGTTCAGCCACCGCAGCAGGTAATCAGTTCATAATCTAATTGAATAATGGGTTTATTAATTCATAAGTAGAAGTCGGGATTGTTTTCCTTGGAGAAAAGAAGGTTGAGAGGAGACCTGATGGAGGTATTCAAGGTCCTGAAGAGAGTGGACATGGTAAATAGTGAGAAAACATTCCCATCAAGAGAACATCAAGAACTAGAGGGCACAGATTCAAAACAATGGGCGGAGGGAGTAAAAGTGATGCGAGGACCCAGAGGATGATCAGCGTCTGGAATGAACTTCCCGACAGGGTGGTGGAAGCAGGATCGAACGAGGTATTCAAAAGGGAATTGGATTGCTGTCGGAGACCAGGCAGGGGACTGGGACTAGATAGAATGCTCTTTCAGAGTGCTGGTCCAGCCTCGATGGGCCAAGTGGCCTGGTCCTGCACTGTAAAGATAGCCTGGTCAGTGTGGGAAAGCTCCATCGACTGCAACAGAAGTTTTTAAAAAACATTCAAGGCTCAGAACTTAAAGCAACTATGAACTCCAAATTCCCAGCCCAATGTGGAGAGATGGAAAATTGTTAAAATTCCGAATTGGACCTGGATTAAACATTAAATCAGATCCTGTCCAGGTCTATATAGCATTATACTCAATTGGAGCAGTTACATAGTAACTGGAATAGGCCTTTCAGCCGATCCAGCCTGTTCCGCCATTTAATGAGATCATGGCTGATCTGTGGCCGAACTCCATATACCTGCCTTTGGCCCATATCCCTTAATACCTTTGCTTCACAAAAATAAAATCTACCTCAGGTTTAAATGTAGAAACCAATCTAGTGTCAATTGCTGTTTGTGGAAGAGTTCCAAACCTCTTCCACCATTTGTGTGTAGAAGTGCTTCCTAACACCTCTCCTGAACAATTTCTGATTTTAAAAAATAGATGATTAAAATTTGGTTTGAAGTGAATGTTGGTTCTGAAGTAAATACTGGCTCCCGGGACTACCCACCTGAGACAGTAGAGAGAGAGTCTTGGGATTAAACCCAGCCTCCTGTCCACTGACTCTGTCTACACTTCCTGCTGCCTCGGGAAAGCAGCCAGCATAATTAGGGACCCCGCGCACCCCGGACATTCTCTCTTCCACCTTCTTCCTTCGGGAAAAAGATGCAAAAGTCTGAGGTCACGTACCAACCGACTCAAGGACAGCTTCTTCCCTGCTGCCGTCAGACTTTTGAATGGACCTATCTTGCACTAAATTGATCTTTCTCCACACCCTAGCTATGACTGTAACACTAGAGAGAGTGCAGAGGAGGTTTACCAGGATGTTGCCTGGTATGGAAGGGCTTAGTTATGAGGAGAGATTGGGTAAACTGGGGTTGTTCTCACTGGAAAGACGGAGGATGAGGGGTGACCTAATAGAGGTGTATAAACTTATGAAAGGCATAGATAGGGTGAACGGTGGGAAACTTTTTCCCAGGTCGGTGGTGAGGTTCACGAGGGGTCATAGGTTCAAGGTGAGGGGGGGGAGAGGTTTAACACGGATATCAGAAGGACGTATTTTACACAGAGGGTGGTGGGGGCCTGGAATGCGTTGCCGGCCAAGGTGGTGGAGGCGGACACACTGGGAACGTTTAAGACTTATCTAGATAGCCACATGAACGGAGTGGGAATGGAGGGATACAAAAGAATGGTCTAGTTTGGACCAGGGAGCGGCGCGGGCTTGGAGGGCCGAAGGGCCTGTTCCTGTGCTGTATTGTTCTTTGTTCTACTTTCTCTCCTTTCCTCCTCTATGAACGGTATGCTTTGTGTGCATAGTGTGCAAGGAACAATACTTTTCACTGTATACCAATACATGTGTCAATAATAAATCAAATCAAAATCAGATCAAAAGGTCTCACCCACACCAACAAAAAAGACAAGCAGCTCACTAAAGTGGAAAGAATTAAGCGAGGTGGAGAGAACACTCCAAACTCAACCAAATGGAAACAGGGCCGACCCAGATAGATCAGAGGGCAAGAGCGTAACGGAAGCAACAGACGGCCTCCAAAGAGGAGCTAGTTCAGTACATTCCAGTTATACTCCCACAGAGGGGAAAGGTAGCGCAAACAAACCCAGAACTCCCTGGGTGATAGAACAGATAGAGATCAAGATGAAGAGGATAAAGTGTGACAGATGTCAGCTATAATACAACCAAAGACCATTAACAGAGCGTAGAACGGTCTGAGGGCAAGGGAAAACACAAAGAGAAGCCAAGAGAGAGTATGAGAAGACGCTGGCAGTGAACATAAAAGGGAATCCCAAAGTCTTCTATCAATAGGGAAAGGGTGGTAATAGGAAGGGAGTGGGGCTGATTAGGGAACCGGAAAGGGGTTTATGCAAGGAGATGGGGGAAAGAACTGATGTACAAATGCCACCTATATAATTGTTGGCCAAGACACAGTGAAAGAAACAGAAAATTCCGGCACTGGATGTGCTCAAAATTGACATATGAGGTTTCAGGCAAGGTTGGCTGTACATTGAGTTAATAAGTTAGCAGGACTGGATGAGATGCATCCAAGGTTACTGTATGAGGTTGAGGGTGCAAGTTACAGAGGCACAGGATATAATTTTTCAACCTTCCATAGACTCATGAGGTTGTGCCAGAGGGTGAATTGCAGATGTTACACCGTTGTTCAAACACTGGCCCAAATGTAAGCCCAGCAATTACAGTTTAACCTCAGCTATGGGGGAAGCTTCTAGAAACAATAATTCAGGGAAAAATTGAGATAGTCGCTTGGAAAAATATGGATTACTGAAGGGAAGCCAGTGATGGGATTTCCCAAGGACAATTGGGGCAGCACGGTGGCACAGTGGTTAGCACTGCTGCTTCACAGCTCCAGGGTCCCGGGTTCGATTCCCGGCTCGGGTCAGTGTGTGTGTGGAGTTTGCACATTCTCCTCGTGTCTGCGTGGGTTTCCTCCGGGTGCTCCGGTTTCCTCCCACAGTCCAAAGATGTGCGGGTTAGGTTGATTGGCCATGCTAAAAATTGCCCCTTAGAGTCCTGAGATGCGTAGGTTAGAGGGATTAGCGGGTAAATATGTGGGGGTAGGGCCTGGGTGGGATTGTGGTCGGTGCAGACTCGATGGGCCGAATGGCCTCCTTCTGCACTGTAGGGTTTCTATGATGATTTCTATGACAATAAACACACAATACTGTGGCTGCTGGGAATCCGAAATCAAAACACGGAATGCTGGAAAACTCAGCAAGTTTGGCAGCGTCTGTGGAGAAACATCCGAGCAAACATTCTGAATTGAGTCTTGAACAGGAGTCACATTGGACTCGAATCCTGGGAGTGTTGTAGGAGGACAGCGTAGAACGCCAAAAGAACGTCAAGTTGGTGGAGTGGGCATTCAGGCGGCAGACGTAGTTCAATGCGGAGGAATGTGAGGTGGTACATTTCAATTAAAAAGAGGCAAGATGAAAGACAGGGCTGTGACTGTAAAGGCAGCACAGCAGGGGAGGCACCTGCATCTGTATGTGCATCATTCAGTAAACCAGGCCGAACAGGTTAAATGAAGCATGCAAGATACAGGATGTGAACGCATCGGAAAGAGCGCAAAGATGATTCACGAGAATAGTTCCAGGGATGAGGAATTTTGATGGGGAAGATAGATTGGAGAGGCTGAAATTGACTACCTTTGAGAAAGTTGAGAGGAGGTTTGACAGAGGTGTTCAATATCACGGGGGGGCCGGACTGAGAAACTCTGAGTAACAAGGCTGAGAGACAGAGTAAAGGTGATTGACATCAACTGGTAAAACATTGAAATGCAGGGAGTTTTTAAGCCACGGGAAAGCACTGCGCTGAATGTTAGAGTGAGAATCAACTGCAGCTTTGAACTATTAGCAGAATTATCCAATGAGAAAGAATTGCAGCAAATAAGGTGAGGGAGTGGGAAGGGGAGGAGCCCTGGAGGGTCAGAGAGGCACAACGTTACAAACAGCATCCTAAACAGCACAAGCTATGTCGGACTAAAGATGGACCCTGCAGAATAGCAATGTTTCCTCAATACTGATCCTCTGACAATGCAGCACTCCCTCAGCACTGACCCTCCCACAGTGCAGCGCTCCCTCAGCACTGACCCTCCCACAGTGCAGCGCTCCCTCAGCACTGACCCTCCCACAGTGCGGCGCTCCCTCAGCACTGACCCTCCCACAGTGCGGCGCTCCCTCAGCACTGACCCTCCCACAGTGCGGCGCTCCCTCAGCACTGACCCTCCCACAGTGCGGCGCTCCCTCAGCACTGACTCTCCCACAGTGCGGCGCTCCCTCAGCACTGACCCCCCTGTAGTGCGGCGCTCCCTCAGCACTGACTCTCCCACAGTGCGGCGCTCCCTCAGCACTGACCCCCCCACAGTGCGGCGCTCCCTCAGCACTGACCCTCCCACAGTGCGGCGCTCCCTCAGCACTGACCCTCCCACAGTGCGGCGCTCCCTCAGCACTGACCCTCCCACAGTGCGGCGCTCCCTCAGCATTGACCCCCCCCACAGTGCGGCGCTCCCTCAGCACTGACTCTCCCACAGTGCAGCGCTCCCTCAGCATTGACCCCCCCACAGTGCGGCGCTCCCTCAGCACTGACCCTCCCACAGTGCGGCGCTCCCTCAGCACTGACCCTCCCACAGTGCAGCGCTCCCTCAGCACTGACCCTCCCACAGTGCAGCGCTCCCTCAGCACTGACCCTCCCACAGTGCGGCGCTCCCTCAGCACTGACTCTCCCACAGTGCGGCGCTCCCTCAGCACTGACCCTCCCACAGTGCGGCGCTCCCTCAGCACTGACCCTCCCACAGCGGCGCTCCCTCAGCACTGACCCTCCCACAGTGCGGCGCTCCCTCAGCACTGACTCTCCCACAGTGCGGCGCTCCCTCAGCACTGACCCTCCCACAGTGCGGCACTCCCTCAGCACTAACCCTCCCACAGTGCAGCGCTCCCTCAGCACTGACCCTCCCACAGTGCGGCGCTCCCTCAGCACTGACCCTCCCACAGTGCGGCGCCCCCTCAGCACTGACCCTCCCACAGTGCGGCGCTCCCTCGGCACTGTGACCAGATGGAGAGTTGAGCCTTACTGATGGTCCTCAAATATCTGCAGCGGGGGCTGAAACACACAATTCACTGACTGGAAGCGAATGTGTGTGTCAGCTGGCAGTGATTCCAGTCAGTCGTTCCCCAGGGAGACTGTGTGAATTTAAACCAGTGTCTGCTCTCTCTCATACCAAACTCTCCAGGGGATTTTGATCATTCTGTTTTTAACCCAATTACCCCCGCTCACTGCACAGTTGTAAGGCCAAGGCTGGGTTCAAGTATCTGATAACAAGCTTCAGGATTCATATGGTTATAATGTGTGGGGGATTCACAATTCCTGAAGTTAGTAAACTGGGTCAGAATGCCTGGGGCTCAGTAACAGTGGTAAAGGGTGAATGTGGTTAGTAACTGGGATAACTGCACAATGTTCAGCAACATTCACAACTTGGAGAAACAAAGAAAATAGGAGCGGGCGTCCGCCATTCGAGCCTACTCCACCATTCATTATGACCATGGCTTATCATCCAACTCAATAACATTATCCTGCCTTACCCCCATACCCTTTGATCCTCTTCGCCCAAAGAGCTTGATGCGCTATCAATAAGGCAAAAGACTACCGATATGCCAATATAAGTGTAGGCTTTTATTCACAACAGAATCAGGAGCAGATCCCAACATATAACCAACCTGGACTGAACAAGGGGGAGGAGACAGCCACCTTTATACTAGATGCTGAGGGGAGGACCCAAACTGGAAGGGGATGTGTCCAGGTATGACAAGCACACACAACGGTGGTCCATATGGGACAAAGGCACAACTGAGGTCCACCACAGAGCTATTTCCAACTCTTGAAAATATACAGTATTTGGGCCTCAACTACTTTCTGTGGCAGCAAATTCCGCAGGCTGACCACTCCCTGGGTGAAGAAATTTCTCCTCATCTCTGTCCTAAACAGTCTACGCTGTACCTCAGACTGTGACCCCCCTCGTTCACCATCAGGAACATCCTTCCTGCAGCTACCCTGTCTAGTCTTGTTAGAATTTTATAGGTTTCTATGGGCAGCACGGTGGCATAGTGGTTAGCACTGCTGCTTCACAGCGCCAGGGACCCAGGTTCGATTCCAGCCTCGGGTCACTGTCTTTGTGGAGTTTGCACGTTCTCCCCGTGTCTGTGTGGGTTTCCTCCAGGTGCTCCGGTTTCCTGCCACACTCCAAAGGCGTGCGGGTTATGTTGATTGGCCGTGCTAAATTGCCCCTTAATGTCCGGGGGATTAGCAGGGTAAATAAATGGGTTAAAGGGAAAAGGTCTGGGTGGGATTGTGGTCAGTGCAGGCTCGATGGGCTGAATGGCCTCCTTCTGCACTGTTTCCTGTTCAGAAGTATAATCTTAACCAACTCAATCTCCTCTCATACGTCAGTCCTGCCATCCCAGGAATCAGCCTGGTAAACTTTCTCTGCATTCCCCCTAGAGCAAGAACATCATCAGAAAAGGAGATAACAATGGCACATAATATTCCAGGTGTGGCCTCAACAAGGCCCTGCATAATTGCATCAAGACATCCCTGCTCCTACACTCGAATCCTCTCACTATGCAGGCCAACATACCATTTGCCTTTTTACTGCCTGCTGCTTACCTTCAGTGACTGATACGAGGGCACCCAGGTCTCGATGCACATTCCCCTCTCCTAATTTATGGCCATTCAGATAGTAATCTGCCTTCCTGCTTTGCTACCAAAGTTGATAACCTCACATTTATCATATTAATATACTGCATCTGCCATTGATTTGCCCACTCACTCAACTTGTCCAAATCACACTGAAGCATCACTGCATCCTTCTCACAGCTCACTCTCCTACCCAGCTTTGTGTCATCTGCAATTATGGAGATATAACATTTAGTTCCTTCATCTAAATTATTAATATATATAGTGAATAGCGGGGGTCCCAGCACAGATTCCTGCAATATCCCACTAGTTACTGTCTGTCACTTGGAAAAAGACTTGTTTATTCCTACTTTTGTTTCCTGTCTGCCAACCAGTTTTCCATCCATCTTAATACACTACCCCCAATCCCATGTGTTTTAATTTTGCACGCTATTCTCTTATGTGGGACTTTGTCGAAAGCCGTCTGAAGTCCAAATGAAACACACAAACTGGCTCTCCCTTATCAACTTTACTAGTTACATCCTTGAAGAATTCCAGTAGAGTTGTCAAGCATGATTTCCCTTTCGTAAATCCATGCTGACTCTGTCCGATCCTGCCACTGTTTAACAAGTGCTGTCTTCAGATACTGATGTGGAGATTGGACTGGGGTAAACACAGTAAGAAGTTTAACACCAGGTTAAAGTCCAACAGGTTTATTTGGTAGCAAAAGCCACACAAGCTTTCGAAGCTCTAAGCCCCTTCTTCAGGTGAGTGGGAATTCTGTTCACAAACAGAGTTTATAAAGACACAGACTCAATTTACATGAATAATGGTTGGAATGCGAATACTTACAACTAATCAAGTCTTTAAGAAACAAAACAATGGGAGTGGAGAGAGCATCAAGACAGGCTAAAAAGATGTGTATTGTCTCCAGACAAGACAGCCAGTGAAACTCTGCAGGTCCACGCAACTGTGGGCGTTACAAATAGTGTGACATGAACCCAATATCCCGGTTGAGGCCGTCCGCGTGTGTGCGGAACTTGTGTGTGTGCGAGACAATACACATACTCGCGTGTGTGCGAGACAATACACATCTTTTTGGCCTGTCTTGATGCTCTCTCCACTCCCATTGTTTTGTTTCTTAAAGACTTGATTAGTTGTAAGTATTCGCATTCCAACCATTATTCATGTAAATTGAGTCTGTGTCTTTATAAACTCTGTTTGTGAACAGAATTCCCACTCACCTGAAGAAGGGGCTTAGAGCTTCGAAAGCTTGTGTGGCTTTTGCTACCAAATAAACCTGTTGGACTTTAACCTGGTGTTGTTAAACTTCTTACTGTGTTTACCCCAGTCCAACTCCGGCATCTCCACATCATGATTATGGAGATATAACATTTAGTTCCTTCATCTAAATTATTAATATATATAGATAGTGAATAGCTGGGGTCCCAGCACAGATTCCTGCAATATCCCACTAGTTACTGTCTGTCACTTGGAAAAAGACTTGTTTATTCCTACTTTTGTTTCCTGTCTGCCAACCAGTTTTCCATCCATCTTAATACACTACCCCCAATCCCATGTGTTTTAATTTTGCACGCTATTCTCTTATGTGGGACTTTGTCGAAAGCCGTCTGAAGTCCAAATGAAACACACCAACTGGCTCTCCCTTATCAACTTTACTAGTTACATCCTTGAAGAATTCCAGTAGAGTTGTCAAGCATGATTTCCCTTTCGTAAATCCATGCTGACTCTGTCCGATCCTGCCACTGTTTAACAAGTGCTGTCTTCAGATACTGAAACAGTTCATGTCCAAATGCAGCAAGACCTGGACAATATCCAGGCTCGGGCTAACAAGTGACATTCATGCTGCACAAGTGCCAGGCAATGACTATCTCCAACAAGAGAGAATCGAACCATCATCCCCAGACATTCAATGACATAACAGTCACTGAATTCCCCACTATCAACATCCTGGGGTGTGGGTGTTACTATTGACCAAAAACCCAACTCTACCAGCCAGCCAGGTGGGAATGTGTGTTATGAGGAAGATGGAAAGTGGCTGCAGGAAAGTTTGGACAGACTTAGTGCGTGGACAAGAACATGGCAGACAGAATATAATGTGGAAACATGTGAGGTAATCCATTTTGATAGAAGGAGCAGATAGGCAGAGTATTTCCTAAATGGTTAGAAATGTGAAAGTGTAAATGTACAAAGGGATTTGGGCGTCCTTGTCCATAAATCTCTGATGGCTAGCATGCAGATGCAGCAAGTTACGAGGAAGGCTATTGGAACATTATTGCAAGAGGATTGGATTAGAGGAGCAGTGCGGTGTTACTTCAATCCCGAAGTTTGGTTAGACCACAGCTGTAGTACTGTGTGCAGCTTTGGTCCCCTTAACTTACAAAGGATGCTATTGCCATGGGGAGAGTGCAACAAATGTTCACCAGACTTGTTCTGGGGACAACGGGATTGTCTTGTGTAAAGAGATTGGGGTAAACTGAGCCTGTATTTTCTCGAGTTTCGAAGAATGAGTGGCACGATGGCACAGTAATTAGCATTGCTGCCTCTCAGCACCAGGGACCCGGGTTCAATTCCGGCCTTGGGTCACTGTGTGTGCGGAGTTTGCGTGGGTTTCCTCCAGGTTCTCCGGTTTGCTCCCACAGTCCAAAGATGTGCAGGTTAGGTGGATTGGCCATGATCAATCCACAGGGTTATGGGGATAGGATAGAAGAGTAAACCTGGGTAAGATGCTCTTTCAGAGGGTTGGTGCAGACTCGATGGGCCAAACGGCCTTCTTCTGCACTGTAGGGATTCTATTATTAAATGGTTTTAATGAGAGGTGATCTAATTGAAACCTAAAAAAAACTTAAAGAAATAGGCAGGGTAGATGATGCAGGCTTCCTCTGATTGGGGAGTCTAGAATAGGGACACAATTTCAAAATAAGGGGGAAGCCACTTAGGATCGAGACAAGGAGATTTTGTTTTCATTTCGTTTAGAGAATTGTGAATCTTTGCAATACTCCAGCCCAGAGGGCTGAGAGAGCTCATTGTTTGATTGTGTTTTGAAATGGCGATTGACAGTTTGCTAAATGTAAATGATATAAAGGGATGTGGGGGTTGTGTGAGCAAAAGGCATTTAACTGGAGAATCACCCCTGGTCATATTGAATAGCAAAGCAGGTTCACTGGATGAATGGCTTCTTCCTGCTGCTAAATAAATACGGTGGCTGCAACAGAAGGCTAGAGGTTGGGCCTTCTGTGGAGATGACTAAAAGATTAATAAGGAGGGAAAAATTAGAATTTGAGAGAAAGATGGCTGGATATATAAAAACAGTTTTTATATTTCTAGCTATCTTTCTCTCAAACTCTAATTCTTCCCTCCTTATTAATCTTTTAGTCATTCTATGTTGTTCCTTATATTCTGATGTGGAGATGCCGGCGTTGGACTGGGGTAAACACAGTAAGAAGTTTAACAACACCAGGTTAAAGTCCAACAGGTTTATTTGGTAGCAAAAGCCACACAAGCTTTCGAAGCTCTAAGCCCCTTCTTCAGGTGCTGAAGAAGGGGCTTAGAGCTTCGAAAGCTTGTGTGGCTTTTGCTACCAAATAAACCTGTTGGACTTTAACCTGGTGTTGTTAAACTTCTTACCTTATATTCTGTCCAATCTTCTCACCTTCCGCCTGTCTTTAAGGTGCCTTTTCTTTAAGGTTGATACCATCTTTAACCTTTCTGGTTAACCACGAATGGCGTATCCGTCCCTTGGACTTTTTCTTACTCATCGAAATGTGTCTATTGTGTGTATTCTCAAATATCCCCTTAAATGTTTGCCATTTTATCTCTATTGATTTTCCCTGAACCTCATATACCAGTTCACTTTAGCGAGCTCTGCTTTCAGGTCCTGGTAATTGCCTTTATTTAAGTTTGAAAACATAGGGCACGATCTTACTGGCTGTTCAGGCCACGCTCCCACAACAGCAAGCTGAAGAATTTGGCACCCAGCCAAATCGCCATTCATGACAGCGGGATGGAAAAATCCTGCCGGCATGAATGGCCATAACATTCTAGCCATAGTCTCGGACCCACTCTTCTCCCCCTCAAACTGAATGTAAAATTCAATCATATTATAATTGCTGTTACCCAGCATTGTCTTCACTATGAAGTTATCAATACTATCTCACTGTACAATGCCAGGTCTAGTCTAGCCTGTCCTCTCTCTGACTGGCTCCAGAACGTACTGCTCTAAGAAACTATTCTGATAACATTTAATGATGTGGAGATGGGGGCGTTGGATTGGGGTGGGCACAGTAAGAAGTCTCACAACACCAGGTGAGTCACTCACCCGATGAAGGGGCAGCTTTCCGAAAGCTTGTGAATCCAATAAACTTGTTGGATTTTAACCTGGTGTTGAGAGGCTTCTTACTGATAATATTTAATGAATGTTACCTTTCCGCATCTGATATTTCTAATCTATACGTGGATTAAAATCCCTCAAGATTACCACCATACCTTACTGACAAGCTCCCATTATAGAGTCATAGAGGTTTACAGCATGGAAACAGGCCCTTCAGCCCAACTTGTCCATGCCGCCCTTATTTTTTTTTTAAAAACCGCTAAGCGAATCCCAATTGCCCACATTTGGCCCATATCCCTCTATACCCATCGTACCCATGTAACAACCTAAATGCTTTTTAAAAGATAAAATTGTACCCGCCTCTACTACTACCTCTGGCAGCTTGTTCCAGACACTCACCACCCTCTGTGTGAAAAAATTGCCCCTCTGGACACTTTTGTATCTCTCCCCTCTCACCTTAAACCTATGCCCTCTAGTTTTAGACTCCCTGACCTTTGGGAAAAGATATTGACTATCTACCTTGTCTATGCCCCTCATTATTTTATAGACCTCTATAAGGTCACCCCTCAGCCTCCTATGCTCCAGAGAAAAAAGCCCCAGTCTATTCAGCCTCTCCTTATAACTCAATCCATCAAGTCCCGGTAGCATCCCAGTAAATCTTTTCTGCACTCTTTCTAGTTTAATAATATCCTTTCTACAATAGGGTGCCCAGAATTGCACACAGTATTCCAAGTGTGGCCTTACCAATGTCTTGTGCAACTTCAACAAGGCGTCCCAACTCCTGTATTCAATGTTCTGACCGACGAAACCAAGCATGCCGAATGCCTTCTTCACCACTCTGTCCACCTGTGACTCCACTTTCAAGGTGCTATGAACATATACCCCTAGATCTCTTTGTTCTGTAACTCTCCCCAATGCCCTACCATTAACTGAGTAAGTCCTGCCCTGGTTCAATCTACCAAAATGCATCACCTTGCATTTGTCTAAATTAAACTCCATCTGCCATTCGTCAGCCCACTGGCCCAATTGATCAAGATCCCGCTGCAATTGGAGATAACCTTCTTCACTGTCCACCATGCCACCAATCTTGGTGTCATCTGCAAACTCACTAACCATGCCTCCTATATTCTCATCCAAATCATTTATATAAATGACAAATAACAGTGGGCCCAGCACTGACCTCTGAGGCACACTGCTGGTCACAGGCCTCCAGTTTGGAAAAACAACTCTCTACAACCACCCTCTGGCTTCGTCAAGAAGCCAATTTTGTATCTATTTAGATACCTCACCCTGGATCCCGTGAGATCTAAATTTGTTATCTTTTCTTTCATACCCTGGAGTTACAATTAGAGGGCCTGTACACCACTCCCACAAGCGACTTATTGCCATTATCATTTCTGATCTGATCCCAAACTGCTTCCACATCCTGGCTTCCAAAACTAAGGTCATCCCTCTCTAAAGTGCTTATACAATTAACAGAGCCACCCCGGCACTTTTGCCTAACGTCCTGTCCTTCCTAAACGTAGGAAGTCTCACAACACCAGGTTAAAGTCCAACAGGTTTATTTGGTAGCAAAAGCCACTAGCTTTCGGAGCGCTGCTCCTTCATCAGGTAAGTGGGAGTTCTGTTTGTGAACAACAAGCAGTTGGTCGAGATAGGACAACGTGATTGGCACAGGCTTGGAGGGCCGAAGGGCCTACTCCTGTGCTGTAATTTTCTTTATAACCTTGGATGTTCTGTTGTTTAATTTGGAACCTCGATCCTCAAACTCTGGGCAGAACCACATTCTTCATTTTACCCAAGTTGTCAGTACCTACATGAACCACGACAACCGGTTCCTCCCTCTCCCACTGTAAGTCCCCTGAGCTAATGTCCCAAACACCGGTTCCAGGCAGGTTACACAGCCATCGGCACTCTCGTTCCTTGCTGCCAAAGTCCTGGCATGTCAAAGCCTGCCCACCATACATTTGTCTGGATCAGTGCAGATCCAACAACACTCAAGAAGCTCAACACCACCCTGGAAGGAGCGTGTGGGGTGGGGGGCGAGGAGTGCGCGCGGGCGGGGTGGGGGGGGGGGGGGAGCGCGCACAGGGTGGGGGGGGAGGAGCGTGCGGGGGGGGAGGAGCGTGCGGTGGGGAGGAGCACGCGGTGGGGGGGAGGAGCGCGTGGTGGGGGGAGAGCGCGCGGTGGGGGGAGGGGGAGGGGGAGGAGCGTGCGGGGGGGGAGGAGCGTGCGGGGGGGGGAATGTGTGCGGCGGGGTGGGGGAGGGGTGGAGTGTGCCGGGGGGGGGGGGGGGGGGGGGGAGTGGGGAGAGGTGTGCGGGGGGGGGGGGGGTGAAGGAGTGTGCGGGGGGTGTGAAGGAGTGTGCGGGGGGTGTGAAGGAGTGTGCGGGGGGTGTGAAGGAGTGTGCGGGGGGTGTGAAGGAGTGTGCGGGGGGGGTGAAGGAGTGTGCGGGGGGGGTGAAGGAGTGTGCGGGGGGGGTGAAGGAGTGTGCGGGGGGGGTGAAGGAGTGTGCGGGGGGGGTGAAGGAGTGTGCGGGGGGGGTGAAGGAGTGTGCGGGGGGGGTGAAGGAGTGTGCGGGGGGGGTGAAGGAGTGTGCGGGGGGGGTGAAGGAGTGTGCGGGGGGGGTGAAGGAGTGTGCGGGGGGGGTGAAGGAGTGTGCGGGGGGGGTGAAGGAGTGTGCGGGGGGGGTGAAGGAGTGTGCGGGGGGGGTGAAGGAGTGTGCGGGGGGGGTGAAGGAGTGTGCGGGGGGGGTGAAGGAGTGTGCGGGGGGGGTGAAGGAGTGTGCGGGGGGGGTGAAGGAGTGTGCGGGGGGGGTGAAGGAGTGTGCGGGGGGGGTGAAGGAGTGTGCGGGGGGGGTGAAGGAGTGTGCGGGGGGGGTGAAGGAGTGTGCGGGGGGGGTGAAGGAGTGTGCGGGGGGGTGAAGGAGTGTGCGGGGGGGGTGAAGGAGTGTGCGGGGGGGGTGAAGGAGTGTGCGGGGGGGGTGAAGGAGTGTGCGGGGGGGGTGAAGGAGTGTGCGGGGGGGGTGAAGGAGTGTGCGGGGGGGGTGAAGGAGTGTGCGGGGGGGGTGAAGGAGTGTGCGGGGGGGGTGAAGGAGTGTGCGGGGGGGGTGAAGGAGTGTGCGGGGGGGGTGAAGGAGTGTGCGGGGGGGGTGAAGGAGTGTGCGGGGGGGGTGAAGGAGTGTGCGGGGGGGGTGAAGGAGTGTGCGGGGGGGGTGAAGGAGTGTGCGGGGGGGGTGAAGGAGTGTGCGGGGGGGGTGAAGGAGTGTGCGGGGGGGGTGAAGGAGTGTGCGGGGGGGGTGAAGGAGTGTGCGGGGGGGGTGAAGGAGTGTGCGGGGGGGGTGAAGGAGTGTGCGGGGGGGTGAAGGAGTGTGCGGGGGGGGTGAAGGAGTGTGCGGGGGGGGTGAAGGAGTGTGCGGGGGGGGTGAAGGAGTGTGCGGGGGGGGTGAAGGAGTGTGCGGGGGGGGTGAAGGAGTGTGCGGGGGGGGGTGAAGGAGTGTGCGGGGGGGGTGAAGGAGTGTGCGGGGGGGGTGAAGGAGTGTGCGGGGGGGGTGAAGGAGTGTGCGGGGGGGGTGAAGGAGTGTGCGGGGGGGGTGAAGGAGTGTGCGGGGGGGGTGAAGGAGTGTGCGGGGGGGGTGAAGGAGTGTGCGGGGGGGGTGAAGGAGTGTGCGGGGGGGGTGAAGGAGTGTGCGGGGGGGGTGAAGGAGTGTGCGGGGGGGGTGAAGGAGTGTGCGGGGGGGGTGAAGGAGTGTGCGGGGGGGGTGAAGGAGTGTGCGGGGGGGGTGAAGGAGTGTGCGGGGGGGGTGAAGGAGTGTGCGGGGGGGGTGAAGGAGTGTGCGGGGGGGGTGAAGGAGTGTGCGGGGGGGGTGAAGGAGTGTGCGGGGGGGGTGAAGGAGTGTGCGGGGGGGGTGAAGGAGTGTGCGGGGGGGGTGAAGGAGTGTGCGGGGGGGGTGAAGGAGTGTGCGGGGGGGGTGAAGGAGTGTGCGGGGGGGGTGAAGGAGTGTGCGGGGGGGGTGAAGGAGTGTGCGGGGGGGGGTGAAGGAGTGTGCGGGGGGGGTGAAGGAGTGTGCGGGGGGGGTGAAGGAGTGTGCGGGGGGGGTGAAGGAGTGTGCGGGGGGGGTGAAGGAGTGTGCGGGGGGGGTGAAGGAGTGTGCGGGGGGGGTGAAGGAGTGTGCGGGGGGGGTGAAGGAGTGTGCGGGGGGGGTGAAGGAGTGTGCGGGGGGGGTGAAGGAGTGTGCGGGGGGGGTGAAGGAGTGTGCGGGGGGGGTGAAGGAGTGTGCGGGGGGGGTGAAGGAGTGTGCGGGGGGGGTGAAGGAGTGTGCGGGGGGGGTGAAGGAGTGTGCGGGGGGGGTGAAGGAGTGTGCGGGGGGGGTGAAGGAGTGTGCGGGGGGGGTGAAGGAGTGTGCGGGGGGGGTGAAGGAGTGTGCGGGGGGGGTGAAGGAGTGTGCGGGGGGGGTGAAGGAGTGTGCGGGGGGGGTGAAGGAGTGTGCGGGGGGGGTGAAGGAGTGTGCGGGGGGGGTGAAGGAGTGTGCGGGGGGGGTGAAGGAGTGTGCGGGGGGGGTGAAGGAGTGTGCGGGGGGGTGAAGGAGTGTGCGGGGGGGGTGAAGGAGTGTGCGGGGGGGGTGAAGGAGTGTGCGGGGGGGGTGAAGGAGTGTGCGGGGGGGGTGAAGGAGTGTGCGGGGGGGGTGAAGGAGTGTGCGGGGGGGGTGAAGGAGTGTGCGGGGGGGGTGAAGGAGTGTGCGGGGGGGGTGAAGGAGTGTGCGGGGGGGTGAAGGAGTGTGCGGGGGGGGTGAAGGAGTGTGCGGGGGGGGTGAAGGAGTGTGCGGGGGGGGTGAAGGAGTGTGCGGGGGGGGTGAAGGAGTGTGCGGGGGGGGTGAAGGAGTGTGCGGGGGGGGTGAAGGAGTGTGCGGGGGGGGTGAAGGAGTGTGCGGGGGGGGTGAAGGAGTGTGCGGGGGGGGTGAAGGAGTGTGCGGGGGGGGTGAAGGAGTGTGCGGGGGGGGTGAAGGAGTGTGCGGGGGGGGTGAAGGAGTGTGCGGGGGGGGTGAAGGAGTGTGCGGGGGGGGTGAAGGAGTGTGCGGGGGGGGTGAAGGAGTGTGCGGGGGGGGTGAAGGAGTGTGCGGGGGGGGTGAAGGAGTGTGCGGGGGGGGTGAAGGAGTGTGCGGGGGGGGTGAAGGAGTGTGCGGGGGGGGTGAAGGAGTGTGCGGGGGGGGTGAAGGAGTGTGCGGGGGGGGTGAAGGAGTGTGCGGGGGGGGTGAAGGAGTGTGCGGGGGGGGTGAAGGAGTGTGCGGGGGGGGTGAAGGAGTGTGCGGGGGGGGTGAAGGAGTGTGCGGGGGGGGTGAAGGAGTGTGCGGGGGGGGTGAAGGAGTGTGCGGGGGGGGTGAAGGAGTGTGCGGGGGGGGTGAAGGAGTGTGCGGGGGGGGTGAAGGAGTGTGCGGGGGGGGTGAAGGAGTGTGCGGGGGGGGTGAAGGAGTGTGCGGGGGGGGGTGAAGGAGTGTGCGGGGGGGGTGAAGGAGTGTGCGGGGGGGGTGAAGGAGTGTGCGGGGGGGGTGAAGGAGTGTGCGGGGGGGGTGAAGGAGTGTGCGGGGGGGGTGAAGGAGTGTGCGGGGGGGGTGAAGGAGTGTGCGGGGGGGGTGAAGGAGTGTGCGGGGGGGGTGAAGGAGTGTGCGGGGGGGGTGAAGGAGTGTGCGGGGGGGGTGAAGGAGTGTGCGGGGGGGGTGAAGGAGTGTGCGGGGGGGGTGAAGGAGTGTGCGGGGGGGGTGAAGGAGTGTGCGGGGGGGGTGAAGGAGTGTGCGGGGGGGGTGAAGGAGTGTGCGGGGGGGGTGAAGGAGTGTGCGGGGGGGGTGAAGGAGTGTGCGGGGGGGGTGAAGGAGTGTGCGGGGGGGGTGAAGGAGTGTGCGGGGGGGGTGAAGGAGTGTGCGGGGGGGGTGAAGGAGTGTGCGGGGGGGGTGAAGGAGTGTGCGGGGGGGGTGAAGGAGTGTGCGGGGGGGGGTGAAGGAGTGTGCGGGGGGGGTGAAGGAGTGTGCGGGGGGGGTGAAGGAGTGTGCGGGGGGGGTGAAGGAGTGTGCGGGGGGGGTGAAGGAGTGTGCGGGGGGGGTGAAGGAGTGTGCGGGGGGGGTGAAGGAGTGTGCGGGGGGGGTGAAGGAGTGTGCGGGGGGGGTGAAGGAGTGTGCGGGGGGGGTGAAGGAGTGTGCGGGGGGGGTGAAGGAGTGTGCGGGGGGGGTGAAGGAGTGTGCGGGGGGGGTGAAGGAGTGTGCGGGGGGGGTGAAGGAGTGTGCGGGGGGGGTGAAGGAGTGTGCGGGGGGGGTGAAGGAGTGTGCGGGGGGGGTGAAGGAGTGTGCGGGGGGGGTGAAGGAGTGTGCGGGGGGGGTGAAGGAGTGTGCGGGGGGGGTGAAGGAGTGTGCGGGGGGGGTGAAGGAGTGTGCGGGGGGGGTGAAGGAGTGTGCGGGGGGGGTGAAGGAGTGTGCGGGGGGGGTGAAGGAGTGTGCGGGGGGGGTGAAGGAGTGTGCGGGGGGGGTGAAGGAGTGTGCGGGGGGGGTGAAGGAGTGTGCGGGGGGGGTGAAGGAGTGTGCGGGGGGGGTGAAGGAGTGTGCGGGGGGGGTGAAGGAGTGTGCGGGGGGGGTGAAGGAGTGTGCGGGGGGGGTGAAGGAGTGTGCGGGGGGGGTGAAGGAGTGTGCGGGGGGGGTGAAGGAGTGTGCGGGGGGGGTGAAGGAGTGTGCGGGGGGGGTGAAGGAGTGTGCGGGGGGGGTGAAGGAGTGTGCGGGGGGGGTGAAGGAGTGTGCGGGGGGGGTGAAGGAGTGTGCGGGGGGGGTGAAGGAGTGTGCGGGGGGGGTGAAGGAGTGTGCGGGGGGGGTGAAGGAGTGTGCGGGGGGGGTGAAGGAGTGTGCGGGGGGGGTGAAGGAGTGTGCGGGGGGGGTGAAGGAGTGTGCGGGGGGGGTGAAGGAGTGTGCGGGGGGGGTGAAGGAGTGTGCGGGGGGGGTGAAGGAGTGTGCGGGGGGGGTGAAGGAGTGTGCGGGGGGGGTGAAGGAGTGTGCGGGGGGGGTGAAGGAGTGTGCGGGGGGGGTGAAGGAGTGTGCGGGGGGGGTGAAGGAGTGTGCGGGGGGGGTGAAGGAGTGTGCGGGGGGGGTGAAGGAGTGTGCGGGGGGGGTGAAGGAGTGTGCGGGGGGGGTGAAGGAGTGTGCGGGGGGGTGAAGGAGTGTGCGGGGGGGGTGAAGGAGTGTGCGGGGGGGGTGAAGGAGTGTGCGGGGGGGGTGAAGGAGTGTGCGGGGGGGGTGAAGGAGTGTGCGGGGGGGGTGAAGGAGTGTGCGGGGGGGGTGAAGGAGTGTGCGGGGGGGGTGAAGGAGTGTGCGGGGGGGGTGAAGGAGTGTGCGGGGGGGGTGAAGGAGTGTGCGGGGGGGGTGAAGGAGTGTGCGGGGGGGGTGAAGGAGTGTGCGGGGGGGGTGAAGGAGTGTGCGGGGGGGGTGAAGGAGTGTGCGGGGGGGGTGAAGGAGTGTGCGGGGGGGGTGAAGGAGTGTGCGGGGTGGGGGTGAAGGAGTGTATTTTAATGTTTATTCAATAGTCACAAGTCAGGCTTATATTCACACTGCAATGAAGTTACTGTGAAATTCCCATCGTCGCCACACTCCGGCACCTGTTCAGGTCAATGCACCTCACCAGATTGCAGGGGGGCTGGAGACTCAGTATTGAGATGAGAGGGTGAGGCAGCTGTTGAGTATGCAGCAGATGTGAGCAGTTAGTGTTACACCCAGTGGTAACATCAACAGGAGGCACCTCAGATACTGTTTAAACAGCAAAAAACTTTCAATTGGTGCCAGTCACAGAGATCCCAGGAGCACATGGGGCAGGGTTTAGAGAGAGAATGAGATTGGCAGCAGGAAAAGCCAGAGAATGAGCAATGGGGTGTGGGATAGAGAGCGAAAGAGGGAGTGATCGTTAGAGAGTGAGGGGGAGAGAGTGTCAGAGAGAGAGTGGGAGTGTGTGTCTGAGTGAGAGAGAGAGAGAGAGAATGGGACAGTGAGTGAAGGTGGCACAGTGGTTCGCACTGCTGCCTTACGGCGCCAGGGACCCGGGCTCAATTCCAGCCTCGGGTGACTGTGTTGAGTTTGCATGTTCTCCCCGTGTCTGCGTGGGTTTCTTCCAGGTGCTCCGGTTTCCTCCCACAGTCCAAAGATGGGTTCGGTGGATTGGGCATGCTAAATTGACCCTTAGTGGACTAGCAGGGTAACTATGTGTGGTTACGGGGATAGGGCCTGGGTGGGATTGGGCCGATCAGCCTATTTCTGCACAGTAGGGATTTTATGATTCCACAAGTAAGAGAGGAAGGGAGTTCAAGGTAGAGGAGGGAGGGAGATAGTGAGGAGGAGAGTTGGTGTGTGAGCACATGAGAGGGGGAGAGTGGGTGTGGGAGTACGCGAGGGGGAGAATGAAGTAGTGAGGAAATAGGTGTGAGAGTACGTGAGGGAGGGAGAGTGGGTGTATACGTGAGGGAGGGAGAGTGGGTGTATACGTGAGGGAGGGAGAGTGGGTGTATACGTGAGGGAGGGAGAGTGGGTGTATACGTGAGGGAGGGAGAGTGGGTGTATATGTGAGAGAGGGAGATTGGGTGTGGGAATTAGGGAGGAAGATAGTGAGCTGGAGGGAGGAAGATAGTGAGGAGGAGAGTGGGTGTGAGTCCATAAGAGGGTGTAAGAGAGGGATATATTGAGGAGAGTGGAGAGGGTGTGTGACTGAGGAGAGAGGGTATCAGTGTACATGAGAGGATGTAAGAGTGAGGTATATTGAGGAAGAGAGCGGAGAGGGTGTGAGAGGAAGTACAGCAGTCTGTACACACGCCACCAGTTGAGTTTGAGGCGAGCTGGGTGTGCCGGCTATTAATAGCAGCTGGCACTGTGAGATTACATATGCCTGTTTAAACATGCAGCGCAGCAACTGAACTCGCAGAGACAGAATCAGCAAAGAGAGGTTCATACATAATCCCCCAGAGCGGGGGAACTGCTATCCAAAAATCACTATTCAAACCCTGATCCACAATGCAATCAGTGGAACTTCACCGAGAGTTAGCCCCAGGCAGGGAAAGAAGGAAGGGCGGCTCCGTTAGCTCACTGCTATATCGTTCTTACCATCTCAGCCAGTAAGACCAAGCCTTTCCTGGTGTGAACAAATGTCTTGAAGCGAGTGAGGAGCCCGTCACCCTCTTGGGGAGAGCCATAATGTTCCTCACTGGACATCTCCTTCCTGATACGTACTGTGTGCTCTGTCTCTCTGCTCTCCTCTCTCGGAGCACTGACTCCTCGAGGTGCACTCAATCTCTCTCTCTCTCTGTGAGGTGGGAGGATCCGTTAAAGGGGAAGGGCAGCCTCACCCTCTGCGCCTTCATCTATCTCACGTTGATTTCATTTCCCGAAATCACAGTGAACAGCTCTCTGTCTCTCATTAATTGCCGCTATTTCAGACGGGAAGAGTGTAGCACAGATTAAATCTACTGGCTGCAAATTTTTTTTATCACTAATCCCACTGCCCCATTCTCTCCCCATAGCCCTGTATCAATCCCAAACTAAAGCCAATGCCCCACTCTATCCCCATAACCATGTATCAATGTAGGGAGGAGTTATACAATAAATGGCAGAGTCATCAGGAGTATAGAAACACAGAGGGACCTAGGTGTGCAAGTCCACAAATCCTTGAAGGTGGCAACACAGGTGGAGAAGGTGGTGAAGAAGGCATATGGTATGCTTGCCTTTATAGGACGGGGTATAGAGTATAAAAGCTGGAGTCTGATGATGCAGCTGTATAGAACGCTGGTTAGGCCACATTTGGAGTACTGCGTCCAGTTCTGGTCGCCGCACTACCAGAAGGACGTGGAGGCGTTAGAGAGAGTGCAGAGAAGGTTTACCAGGATGTTGCATGGTATGGAGGGTCTTAGCTATGAGGAGAGATTGGGTAAACTGGGGTTGTTCTCCCTGGAAAGACGGAGAATGAGGGGAGGTCTAATAGAGGTGTACAAGATTATGAAGGGGATAGATAGGGTGAACGGTGGGAAGCTTTTTCCCAGATCAGAAGTGACGTTCACGAGGGGCCACGGGCTCAAGGTGAGAGGGGCGAAGTATAACTCAGATATTAGAGGGATGTATTTTACACAGAGGGTGGTGGGGGCCTGGAATGCGCTGCCAAGTAGGGTGGTGGAGGCAGGCACGCTGACATCGTTTAAGACTTACCTGGATAGTCACATGAGCAGCCTGGGAATGGAGGGATACAAACGATTGGTCTAGTTGGACCAAGGAGCGGCACAGGCTTGGAGGGCCGAAGGGCCTGTTTCCTGTGCTGTACTGTTCTTTGTTCTTTGTTCTTTATCAATCCCAAACTAATCCTATTGCTCTGCTCTCTCCCCATAGTCTTGTATCAATCCCAAACTAATCCCACTGCCCCACGCTCTCCCCATAGCCCTGTATCAATCCCCAAACTAATCCCACTGCCCTGCGCTCTCCCCATAGCCCTGTATCAATCCCAAACTAATCCCACTGCCCCGCTCTCTCCCCATAGTCCTGTATCAATCCCAAACTAATCCCACTGCCCCGCTCTCTCCCCATAGTCCTGTATCAATCCCAAACTAATCCCACTGCCCAGCTCTCTCCCCATAGCCCTGTATCAATCCCCAAACTAATCCCATGGTCCCGCTCTTTTCCCATAGTCCTATATAAGTCCCCAAACTAATTTGCTTGGGTTCTTCGAAGATGCAACAAGCAAGGTGAATAATGCAGGCAATTGGGACTAGTTTAGTGGTTCAGAAAAAGGGAAGGGCATGGACAAACTGGGCCAAAGGGCCTGTTTCCATGCTGTTAACCTCTATGACGATCATATAGATATACTTCCAGAAGGTATTTGATAAGGTGCCACACACAAGGTTAGTTCACATGGGATTAGGGATAATGTATTAGCTTGGATAGAGGATTAGCTAACCCACAGAAAGCAGAGAGTTGGGATAAATGAGTCTTTCTCAGGTTTGCAAGATGTAACTAGTGGGGTGCCACAGGGTTCGGTCCTCAGGCCTCAACTATTTGCAATCTATATTCATGATTTGGATGCAAGGATAGAAGATACCATAGCTAAATTTGCAGATGACATTAAAATAAATGTAAGTTGTGATAATAGGAAATGTACAAATGGATATGGATAGGTTAAGAGAATGGGGCAAAATTTAGCTGATGGAGTTTAACATGGATAAGTGTGAGGTTATCCATTTTGGTTGGAAAAATACAAAAGTAAATCATTATCTAAATGGAGAGAAATCTCAGTGCTTCAGTACAGAGGAATCTGAGTGCCTTGTGCATGAATCACAGAAAATTGGTGCACAGGCTAATAAGTAAGGCAAGTGGAATCTTGTCATTTATTGCTAAATAAATTGAATATAAAAGTAGCGAAGTGTTGCTGCTACAAAAGCATTAGTAAGACCACACTCAATATTGTGTACAGTTTTTGTCCCCTTACTTGAGGAGCGATATAATTGCATTGGAGGTGATTCAGTGGAGGTTCTATAGGTTGATTCCAGAGATGAGAACAAAGAAAATACAGCACAGGAGCAGGCCCTTCGGCCTTCCAAGCCTTTGCCACTCATGTGCCCACTAGACCATTCGTTTGTATCCCTCTATTCCCAGTCTGTTCATGTGGTTATCTAGATAAGTCTTAAACGATCCCAGCGCGTCCGCCTCAATCACCTTGCTTGGGAGTGCATTCCAGGCCCCCACCACCCTCTGTGTCAAATTTATGTCCCCCTGACATCTGTGTTGAACCTTGCCCCCCTCACCTTGAACCTGTGACCCCTTGTGTTCATCACCTCCGACCTGGGAAAAAGCTTCCCACTGTTCACCCTATCTATGCCCTTCATAATTTTATACACCTCTATTAGGTCGCCCCTCATCCTCCGTCTTTCCAGGGAGAACATCCCCAGTTTACCCAATCTCTCCTCATAGCTAAGACCCTCCATACCAGGCAACATCCTGGTAAACCTTTTCTGTACTCTCTCCAAAGCCTCCACGTCCTTCTGGTAGTGTGGCGACCAGAACTGGATGCAGTATTCCAAATGTGGCCTAACCATCGTTCTATACAGCCGCAACATCATATGCCAACTTTTATATTCTATACCCCGTCAAATAAAGGCAAGCATGCCATATGCCTTCTTCACCACCCTCTCCACCTGTGCTGCCACCTTTAAGGATCTGTGGACTTGTACACTTGTTCCCTCTGTGTGTCTATACTCCTGATGGTTCTGCCATTTATTGTATAGCTCCCCCTTACATTAGATCTACCGAAATGCATCACTTCACATTTATCTGGATTAAATTCCATCTGCCATTTCTCCGCCCAATGTTCCAGCCTATCTATATCCTGCTGTATTCTCTGACAATGTTCATCACTATCCGCAACTCCAGCAATCTTCGTGTCATCCGCAAACTTACTGATCACACCAGCTACATCTTCCTCCAAATCATTTATATATATCACAAACAGCAGAGGTCCCAGTACAGAGCCCTGCGGAACTCCACTAGTCACAGACCTACAACCGGAAAAAGACCCCTCCACTGTTACCCTCTGTCTTCTATGGCTAAGCCAGTTCTCCACCCATCCACCTAGCTCACCTTTTATCCCGTATGATTTAACCTTTTGCACCAGCCTGCCATGAGGGACCTTGTCAAACGCTTTACTAAAATCCATATAGACGACATCCACTGCCCTTCCTTCGTCAATCGATTTTGTCACCTCCTCAAAAAACTCAACCAAATTTGTGAGGCATGACCTCCCTCGTACAAAACCATGCTGTCTATCGCTAATGAGATTATTCAGCTCTAAATGCGCATATATCCTATCTCTAAGAATCTTCTCCAACAATTTCCCTACCACGGACGTCAAGCTCACCGGCCTATAATTACCCGGGTTATCCTTGCTACCCTTCTTAAATAACGGGACCACATTTGCTATCCTCCAATCCTCTGGGACCTCACCTGTGTCCAGTGAAGAGACAAAGATTTCTGTTAGAGGCCCAGCAATTTCAGCTCTTGCCTCCCTGAGGAGTCTAGGATAGATGCCATCCGGCCCTGGGGATTTGTCTGTCTTAATGTTTCCTAAAAAACCGAACACTTCCTCCCTTGTAATTGAGATTTTTTCTAATGGGTCACCACATCTCTCTGAGACACTACCAGTCAACATGTCCCTCTCCTTTGTGAATACTGATGTAAAGTATTCGTTTAGGATCTCACCTACTTCCTTTGGTTCTCAGCATAATTCCCCTCCTTTGTCCCTGAGAGGTCCAATTCTTTCCCTAACAACCCTCTTGTTCCTAACGTATGTATAAAATGCCTTAGGATTCTCCTTAATCCTGTCTGCCAAGGACATTTTGTGACCCCTTTTTGCCCTTCTAACTCCCTGTTTGAGTTCTTTTCTACTTTCTTTGTATTCCTCCAGTGCTCCATCTGCTTTTAGCTGCCTGGACCTCATGTATGCCTCTTTTTTCTTTTTGATTAGACCCACAATTTCACTGGTTATCCACGGCTCTCAAATCCTACCTTTCCTATCCTTCCTCTTTACAGGCACATGCCTGTCCTGCAGTCCTATCAACTGCTCCTTAAAAGACTCCAACATGCCAGATGTGGATTTACCCTCAAACAGCCTCTCCCAATCAACAGCCACCAAATCCTGCCTAATCCGGCTGTAGTTAGCCTTCCCCTAATTCAGCGCCTTACCCATAGGACAACACTCATCTTTTTCCATTACTATCCTAAAGTTTACAGAATTGTGGTCACTATTTGCCACATGTTCCCCCACTGAAACTTTGATGACCTGACCGGGCTCATTCCCCAGTACTAGGTCCAGTATAGCCCCCTCTCAAGTTGGACTGTCAACATATTGTTCCAAAGAACCTTCCTGTACGCATTTTATAAATTCTTCCCCGTCCAGACCCCCAGCCCTAAGTGATTTCCAGTCTATGTGAGGGAAATTAAAGTCTCCCACTACAACAACCCTATTTTTTCTGCACCTGTCCAGAATCTCCTTACATATCCGTTCCTCAACTTCCCGTGGGCTGTTGGGAGGCCTGTAGTATACCCCCAGCATAGTGACTGCGCCCTTCCTGTTTCTGAGCTCCACCCACAGTGACTCGTTACCTGACCCTTCCAAATTGTCCATCCTCCGTACTGCTGTAATATGCTCCCGAACCAGCATTGCTACTCCCCCACCTCTCCTAGCCCCTCCTCTGTCTCGCCTAAAACACTTATACCCCGGAATATTCAGCTGCCAGTCCTGTCCTTCTTTTAACCAAGTCTCCGTCACTGCAACCACATCCAAGTTCCGCGCAAGCATTAAGGCTCGAAGCTCGTCTGTCTTGCCCGTGACGCTCCTTGCATTGAAGCAGATGCACTCCAGACCTCCAGGCCCACTGAGGTCATCCTCCCCCAGAATGCTTTTCCTCTTAGATAGTCTTGTCGCGGCCCCAACCTCGTCCCCATCCTCTATGCTTATTGACCTATTGTTTTGATCCCCACCCCCCCTGCCACATTAGTTTAAACCCACCCAAACCGCACTAGCAAAACTCCCAGCTAGGTTATTCGTGCCCCTCCAGTTTAGGTGTAACCCATCCTTCTTGTACAGGTGCCATCCTCTCTTGAAGATTTCCCAGTGATCCACGAATTTGAAACCCTCCTCCTGCACCAGTCCTTTAGCCACGCGTTCAACAGTACAATCTCCCTGTTGCTCGCCTCACTAGCTTGTGACACTGGGAGTAGTCCAGAGATCGCTACCCTAGAGGCCCTGCTTTTTAGCCTACTACCCAACTCCCTGAATTGCTCTCTCAGGACCTCCCTGCTCTTTCTGCCTACGTCATTTGCACCAATGTGGACAATGACGTCTGTCTGGTTACCCGCCCCTTTTAGGATGCTTCCTACCCGCTCAGAGACATCCAGGACCCTGGCACCAGGGAGGCAGACTACCATCCTGGAGTCTCGTTCGTGCCCACAGAACCGCCTGTCTGTGCCTCTAACTGTTGCATCCCCCACTACTATTGCTCTCATAGTCCCCCTCTTTCCCTTCTGAGCCACACAGCCCGACTCCGTGCCAGTGACCCGGTCACCGTGGCTTACCCCTGGAGGGTCATCCCCCCCTCACAGTATCCAAAACGGTATACTTATTCTGGAGGGGGACAACCACAGGGGATCCCATCACTGACTGCTCTCTCCCCTCCTCTCTCCCGTCTGACACCCATCCCTTACTGTGAAGGGGGACAACCGCCGGGGTACTCTTTGGTACATGACCTTTACCCTTCCTAACCGTGACCCACGTGTCTTCCTCCCGTGGCCCTGGTGTGACGACCTCTATTAACTTCTCTCTATTAACCTCTCATTTTCCCTGACTAAACTAAGGTAATCGAAGCGCAGCTCCAGTTCAATGACGTGGTCTCTCAGGAGCTGCAGTTCGGCGCACCTGGCGCAGATATGGACTTCCGGGAGGCCAGGTGACTCCATGAACTCCCACATCCGACACCAACAAACTGGCCTCCCACTCATAGTTACCCCTTTCTTTAAATTACTGGAAGAACGAAGAACAGAACCTACCCTGCCTCTGCCTGTTTCCTCCTAAGCCCGTTGAGCCAAAGCCCTTCAGCTCTCACTCTGCTCCCTGCTCACTCCGCTGCCCGCTACAACGCTGCCTGCTGGATAGTGCGGCCTGCTGTTAAACCCCCCCGCGCACTTATTGAAAGAAAAAACTACACAATCCCTTCCCAGGCCCCGTGCCCAACCTACTTCTGTTTTTCCCTGACACTCTGAAAAAAGAAACCCTGCAAAAAAGTAATACAGTGATTCCCTTACCCTTTTTACTTTAAACACCAATCACTCCTCTCCTCCTTGCTCCGGTCGAACAATGAGGGGTTTGACTTACGAAGAGAACCAGTCCTATACTGCGTGTCCTTGATAAGTATGTACCTGTCAGGCAGGGAGGAAGTTGTTGAGCGAGGGAACCGTGGTTTACGAAAAAGAAGTTGAATCTCTTGTGACGAGGAAGAAGGAGACTTATGTAAAGATGAGACGTGAAGGCTCAGTTAGGGCGCTTGAGAATTACAAGTTAGCCAGGAAGGACCTAAAGAGAGAGCTAAGAAGAGCCAGGAGGGGACATGAGAAGTCTTTGGCGGGTAGGATCAAGGAAAACCCTAAAGCTTTCTGTAGGTATGTCAGGAATAAAAGAATGACTAGGGTAAGATTAGGGCCAGTCAAAGACAGTAGTGGGATGTTGTGCGTGGAGTCCAAAGAGATAGGAGAGGCGCTAAATGAATATTTTTCGTCAGTATTCACACAGGAAAAAGACAATGTTGTCGAGGAGAATACTGAGATACAGTCTATTGGACTAGACGGGATTGAGGTTCATAAGGAGGAGGTGTTAGCAATTCTGGAAAGTGTGAAAATAGATAAGTCCCCTGGGCCGGATGGGATTTATCCTCGGATTCTCTGGGAGGCTAGGGAGGAGATTGCAGAGCCTTTGGCTTTGATCTTTATGTCATCGTTGTCTACAAGAATAGTGCCAGAAGACTGGAGGATAGCAAATGTTGTCCCCTCGTTCAAGAAGGGGAATAGAGACAACCCTGGTAATTATAGACCAGTGAGCCTTACTTCTGTTGTGGGCAAAGTTTTGGAAAGGATTATAACAGATAGGATTTATAAGCATCTAGCAAGGAATAATTTGATTAGGGATAGTCAACACGGTTTTGTGAAGGATAGGTCGTGCCTCACAAACCTTATTGAGTTCTTTGAGAAGGTGACCAAAGAGGTGGATGAGGGTAAAGCAGTTGATGTGGTGTATATGGATTTCAGTAAAGCGTTTGATAAGGTTCCCCACGGTAAGCTATTGCAGAAAATATGGACGCATGGGATTGAGGGTGATTTAGCGGTTTGGATCAGGAATTGGCTAGCTGTAAGAAGACAGAGGGTGGTGGTTGATGGGAAATGTTCATCCTGGAGTTCAGTTACTAGTGGTGTACCGCAAGGATCTGTTTTGGGGCCACTGCTGTTTGTCATTTTTATAAATGACTGGATGAGGGCGTAGAAGGATGGGTTAGTAAATTTGCGGATGACACTAAAGTCGGTGGAATTGTGGACAGTGCGGAAGGATGTTGCAGGTTACAGAGGGACATAGATAAGCTGCAGAGCTGGGCTGAGAGGTGGCAAATGGAGTTTAATGCAGAAAAGTGTGAGGTGATTCACTTTGGAAGGAGTAACAGGAATACAGAGTACTGGGCTAATGGTAAGATACTTGGTAGTGTGGATGAGCAGAGAGATCTCGGTGTCCATGTGCATAGATCCCTGAAAGTTAGCACTCAGGTTGATAGAGTTGTTAAGAAGGCGTACGGTGTGTTAGCTTTTATTGGTAGAGGGATTGATTTTCGGAGCCATGAGGTCATGTTGCATCTGTACAAAACTCTGGTGCGGCCGCACTTGGAGTATTGCGTACAGTTCTGGTCGCCGCATTATAGGAAGGATGTGGAAGCATTGGAAAGGGTGCAGAGGAGATTTACCAGGATGTTGCCTGGTATGGTGGGAAGGTCTTATGAGGAAAGGCTGAGGGACTTGAGGCTGTTTTCGTTAGAGAGAAGAAGATTAAGAAGTGACTTGATAGAGGCATACAAGGTGATCAGAGGGTTAGATAGGGTGGATAGTGAGAGCCTCTTTCCTCGGATGGTGATGGCTAGCATGAGGGGACATAGCTTTAAATTGAGGGGTGAGAGATATAGGACAGATGTCAGAGGTAGGTTCTTTACTCAGAGAGTAGTAAGGGCGTGGAATGCCCTGCCTGCAACAGTAGTGGACTCACCAACATTAAGGGCATTTAAATGGTCATTGGATAAACATATGGATGATATTGGAATAGTGTAGGTTAGATGGGCTTTAGATTGGTTTCACAGGTCGGCGCAACATTGAGGGCCGAAGGGCCTGTACTGCGCTGTAATGTTCTATGTTCTATACGCCCTGGAGTTTAGAAGAATGACAGGTGATCTAGCAGAGTTGTGCAAGATGTGAAGGGGGAATTGACAAAGTAGACGTGGAGAGAGTGTTTCCTCTTGTGGGGCAATCTAGAACAAGAGGTCATAGTTTTAGAATAAGAGGTGGCAGATTTAAAACAAGACATGAAGAGAAATGACTTCTCTCAAAGGGTCGTGAATCTGTGGAGTTCACTACCCCAGAGTGTGGTGGATGCCAGGATATTGAGTAAATTTAGGAAGAGGTAGACACATTTTTAATTAGTAAGGGTTTGAAGGGCTATGGTGGACAGGCAGAAAAGTGGTGTTGAGGCCAAGATGAGATCAACCGTGATTATATTAAATGGCAGAGCAGGCTTGAAGGGCTGAATTGCCTACTACTGCTCCTAGTTCTTATATTTTTATGATCCCATTGCCCCTGCTCTCTCCCGAAAGCCACGTATCAATCCCCAAACGAATCCAATTGCCCCACTCTTTCCCCATAGCTCTATGTCAATCCCTAAATTAATCCCACAGCCCCGCTCTCTCCCCATAGCCCTGTGTCAATCCCTAAACTAATCCCACTGTCCCATTCTCTCCCCATAGCCCTGTATCAATCTCTAAACCAATCCCTGCTCTCTCCTTGATGCCACACTCGGCTAAATGTTGCCTTGATGTCAAGGCAGTCACTCTCACCTCACCTCAGGTTTTCAGCTCTTTTGTCCATGTTTGGTTCAAGCTGTAATGAGGTCATAGCTGAGTGGCTTTGGCAGAACTCAAACTGCGCATACATGAAAAGGTTATTGCTGAGTAAGTGCTGTTTGAAAGCACTGTTGATAATCTTTTCCATCAGTTTACTGATGATCGCGAGTAGACTGATGGGGCAGTAATTGGCCTGGTTGGATTTGTTCTGTCTCTTGTCAAAAGGACATACCAGCAATTTTCCACCTTGCCGAGTAGATGCCAGTGTTGTAGCTGTACTGGAACAGCTTGGCTGGAAGTGCAACAAGTTTCAGAGCATAAGTCTTCAGTACTATTGCCGGAATAATGTCAGGGCCCATTGCCTTTGCAGCATCCAGTGCCTTCAGCTGTTTCTTGATATCATAAGGGATGAATCAAATTGGCAAAACATAGACATCTGTGTTGCTGGTGACCTCCAGAGGAAGCTGAGATGGATCATCCATTCGGCACTTCTGGCTGAAGATTGATGCGAATGCTTCAGCCTTATCTTTTACACTGATGTGCTTGGGTCCCCCATCATTGAGCATGTAGATATTTGTGGCCTCCTCCTCCAGTGAGTTGCATAATTGTACACCACTATTCATGTCTGGATGTGGCAGGATGCAGAGTTTAGATCTGATCTCTTGGCTGTGGGATCACTTAGAACAAATAACAATACAGCACAGGAACAGGCCCTTCGGCCCTCCAAGCCCGTGCCGCTCCCTGGTCCAAACTAGACCATTCTTTTGTATGCCTCCATTCCCACTCCGTTCATATGGCTATCTAGATAAGTCTTAAACGTTCCCAGTGTGTCCGCCTCCACCACCTTGCCTGGCAGCGCATTCCAGGCCCCCACCACCCTCTGTGTAAAATATGTCCTTCTGATATCTGTGTTAAACCTCCCCCCCTTCACCTTGAACATATGACCCCTCGTGAACGTCACTATTACTTGCTCCTTATGCTGTTTGGCATGCAACATCACTATTACTTGCTCCTTATGCTGTTTGGCATGCAACATCACTATTACTTGCTCCTTATGCTGTTTGGCATGCAAGTAGTCCTGTATTATAGCTTCACCAGGTTGGCACCTCATTACTAAGTGTGCTGGTGCTGCTCCTTGCATGCTCTCCTGCACTCTTCATGGAACCAGGGCTGAACCCCTGGTTTGGTGGTAATGGTAGAGTGGCAGATATGCCGGGCCATGAGGTTACACAGATTGGAGATGATTACAATTCTGCTGCTGCTGATGACCCACAGCGCCTCATGGATGCCCAGTCTCGAGTTTCTGAATCTGTTCAAAGTCTATTCCATTTAGTGCCACACAACACGACGGAGAGTATCCGCAACGTGAAGACGGACTTTGTCTCTTACTCTTACCGAAACGATCATGGACAGATGCATCTGTGGCAGACAGGTTGGGAAGGATGAGGTCAAGTATGTTTTTCCTTCTTGTTGGTTCCCTCATTCCCCCCTTATTTAGGGGGAGGCGACGGCCGAGTGGTATCGCTAGATTATTAATCCAGAAACTCAGCTAATGTTCTGGGGACCCGGATTCAAATCCCGCCAAGGCAGATAGCGGAATTTGAATTCAATTTTTAAAAATCTGAAATTAAGAATCTACTGATAACCATTGTTGATTGTCTGGTTCACTAATGTCCTTTAGGGAAGGAAATCTGCCATCCTTACCTGGTCTGGCCTACATATGACTCCAGAGCCACAGAAATGTGGTTGTCTCTCAACTCTCCAAGGTCAACTAGGGATAGATGCTGGCCAGCCAGCGACGCCCATATCCCATGAATGAAAAAAAACCTGCCACAGTCCCAGCCAAACAAAGATAGTGGAAGAGGGAGGTGAGGACGGGGGAAGAGGGTAGAACACAGTTATACTGACAAGAGCACCAACAGTCATGAAGCAGAAATGAGTGACAGCACCACATTTGTGTTCGCTTGCGTCTTTATTATTTGTTGGCACATAATCTATACAAGTCAATTAAAATTTCATTAAAATATTAACTCTTTTTAGAAATCCATAATAATATCCTTCATTTAAAAAGATGTGCATTTGATTTCCATGGGATGCTCCAGACAACCTCACATGGAGTGAAGAATTTCATCAAGAATAGATACTGTAGAAACGTAGGAAACTCAGCCACAGATTTGAACTTAGCAAGTTCCCACATTCAACAATGAGGTAAGTGATCTGTTTTTATTCAGTGAAATTGGGTAAGGAGTCAATACTATCCCCAAGATACCAGGCACAAAGCTACTCACCCCACCCCCAGAGGTTAATGTCTAGCCCAGTGTGATGCTTCCTCAGTACTGAACCTCCAACAGTGCAGCGTTCTCTCAGTGCTGACCCTCCTACAGTGCGGCACTCCCTCAATACTGACCCTCTGACAGTGCAACACTCCCTAAGCACTGACCCTCTGACAGGGCGGCGCTTCCTCAGCACTGACGCTCCAACAGGGCAGCGCTCCCTCAGCACTGACCCTCCGACAGTGCGGCGCTCCCTCAGCACTGACCCTCCGACAGTGCGGCGCTTCCTCAGCACTGACCCTCCCACAGTGCAGCGCTCCCTCAGCACTGACCCTCCAACAGGGCAGCGCTTCCTCAGCACTGATGCTCCAACAGGGCAGCGCTCCCTCAGCACTGACCCTCCAACAGTGCGGCACTCCCTCAGCACTGACCCTCCCACAGTGCAGCGCTCCCTCAGCACCGATGCTCCGACAGTGCGGTGCTCCCTCAGCACTGAACATAAGAACTAGGAGGAGGAGTAGGCCATTTGGCCCCTCGAACCTGCTCCACCATTCAATAAGATCAAGGCTGATCTTTTCGTGGACTCAGCTCCACTTACCCGCCCGCTCACCATAACTCTTAATTCCTTTACTGTTCAAAAATCTATCTATCTTTGCCTTAAAAACATTCACGAGGTCGCTTCAACTTTACTAGACAGGGAATTCCACAGATTCACAACCCTTTGGGTGAAGAAGTTCCTCCTCAACTCATTCCTAAATCTGCTCCCCCTTATTTTGAGGCTATGCCCCCAGTGCTAGTTTCACTTGCCAGTGCAAACAACTTTCCTGCTTCTATCTTATCTATTCCCTTTATAATCTTATATGTTTCTATAAGATCTCCCCTCATTCTTCTGAATTTCAATGAGTATAGCCCCAGTCTACTCAATCTCTCCTCATAAGCCAACCCTCTCAACTCCGGAATCAACTTCGTATCAACCTAGAATCTTCTCTGTACCCCCTCCAGTGCCAGTATATCCTTTCTCAAGTAAGGAGACCAAAACTGTACACAGTACTCCAGGTGTGACCTCACCAGCACTTATACAGCTGCAACGTAACCTCGCTGTTTTTAAACTCCATGCCTCTAGCAATGAAGGACAAAATAAATTCAATTTGCCTTCTTAATTACCTGCTGTACCCTTCCCAATCATCATAGAATCATAGAAACCCTACAGTGCAGAAGGAGGCCATTCGGCCCATCGAGTCTGTACCGACCACAATCCCACCCAGGCCCTACCCCCACATATTTACCTGCTAATCCCTCTAACCTACGCATCTCAGGACTCTAAGGGGCAATTTTTAACCTGGCCAATCAACCTAACCCGCACATCTTTGGACTGTGGGAGGAAACCGGAGCACCCGGAGGAAACCCACGCAGACACGAGGAGAATGTGCAAACTCCACACAGACAGTGACCCGAGCCGGGAATCGAACCCAGGACCCTGGCGCTGTGAAGCAGCAGTGCTAACCGCTGTGCTACCGTGCCGCCCGAACTTCACTGAATTTCATGCAAACCAACTTTGTGATTCCTGCACAAGGACACCCAGGTCCCTCTGCACAACAGCATACTGCAATTTTTTACCAGTTAAGTAACAGTCCATTTTGCTGTTATTCCTATCAAAATGGATGACCTCACATTTACCAATGTTGTACTCCATCTGCCAGACCCTTGCTCACTCACTTAAGGGATCTATATCCCTTTGCAGACATTCAGTGTTCTCTGCACACTTTGCTCTACCACTCATCTTAGTGTCGTCTGTGAATTTTGACACACTACACTTGGTCCCCAACTCCAAATCATCTATGTAAACTGTAAACAATTGCAGTCCCAATACTGATCACTGAGGCACAGCACTAGTCACTGATCGCCAACCAGAAAACACCCATTTACCCCCATTCTTTGCTTTCTGTTGGTTCTGTTTCAATCCTCTGTCCATGCTAATACGTTACCCGTAGCGCCATGCATCACTGATGCTCCGGCAGTGCAGCACTCCCTGAGCACTGACGTTCCAACAGCGCGGCGCTCCCTCAGCACTGACTGTCCAACAGTGCGGCGCTCCCTCAGCACTGACTGTCCAACAGTGCGGCGCTCCCTCAGCACTGATTCTCCGACAGAGCGACACTCCCTCAGCACTGACTCTCCGACAGAGCGACGCTCCCTCAGCACTGACTCTACGACAGAGCGACGCTCCCTCAGCACTGACTCTCCGACAGAGCGACGCTCCCTCAGCACTGACTCTCCGACAGAGCGACGCTCCCTCAGCACTGACTCTCCGACAGAGCGATGCTCCCTCAGCACTGACCCTCTGACAGTGCGGTGTTCCCTCAGTGCTGACCCTCCGACAGTGCGGCGCTCCCTCAGTACTGACCCTCTGACAGTGCGGTGTTCCCTCAGTGCTGACTCTCTGACATTGCGGCGCTCCTTCAGTACTGGTACTGGATTATGGGGGTCAGCTGAGGGCCGTCTGATGTTGAGGCAAGAATGAGACTAAGACTGAAGATTAGTAACATATTCATCTCCCACTTACCGTCCTCCCACTCACCCCTTGCTCCCCTCCCCAAGGGTTTGTTTCTAATGGGTATCCAGTTCCAGACCTGTTTATTATTCCACCATGTGGAGCTTCACCTCTCCACAGCCTCTCTGTCTGATCTGTCCATCCCCTCCCCCAACTAACCTTCACCTCATCCACTACCTGTCGATTATTTCTTGAAGTTTCCCTCTGCCTGGCACCAGCCAGGGGCCTGGTGCAAGGATGCCCAGCAGCCTGTCTCGGCGTCTGTCTCCGCGCCCACTCTGGCTGCCACACTGGGCACAGTACTTCTCGGCTGCTGTTTCATCTGGTTGGAGAGCCCTGCTGGCAAAATCCAGAGCCTTCCCAATCATGGAGTGCATCTGCCTTTGCTCATCAAAGCTGCCACTGGACAAAGCCTCCTGACTAGGAGAGGCCTCACTATCTCCTGAATCAGTCTCTTCATTCCCCGAATCTGTCTCGCCATCCTCCCAATCAGTCTCACTGCTCTCCTCAGCCTGCTGCCCAGTGTCCAGAAAGGCTTGGAGCCTTGAGAGATCAGGGAGAGCCTGAGGCCCAGTCATGCGGAGAGACTGGGGCTTAGTTTTACCTGGGAGAGCCTGGGGCTTAGTTTTACCTGGGAGAGGCTGGGGCTCAGTCTTGTGGAGTGCATGGGGCCTAGTTTGACCTGGGAGAGCTTGCGGCCCAGTGTTGTGAAGATTCTGGGGTCCAGTTTGAGTTGGGAGAGCCTGGGGCCCAGTCTTATGGAGAGCCTGGGGCCCAGTCTTGAGGAGAGCCTGGGGCCTTGCCTTGAGATGAGCCTGGGGCCTTGCGTGATCTTGGAGAGCCTGAGATCCTGGGTCAGGTAGGGCTTCAGGCCGTGCTTCAACGTGCTGCCTCTTGGCCAGCCGACTGCCTCCCCGGCAGTTTTCTGTATTAGGCTGGCTGTCCAGGCAATCATGGCGGGTCCTTGATGCCCGACTACCTCGGGCCTGGGACTGGACCACCTCAGCCAGCCCACCTCTCTTCCTAGAACGTGCTGCCTCAGAGGAGGAGAGAACTGCAGTGGGATAGTGGGACTCAGGCCCCAGGCTGCCCTGGGTCTCCAGGGAGTACAGCTCACTCTCACCCCTGGGGATCTGGGACATAGACTCCTGATGGTCTGGAAAGAAGGTGACTCTTCCTGGCTCCGCCACTACGGTGACATCAGGACCTGCGAGGATATAAAATTCTCAGATTATTAACATTCCAGCAAAGCATAGAGTAGCAGCAATACAGTCCTGATAAGTGCTGTGCCTGTCCTGGGAGTGTTTGATGGGGACAGTGTAGAGGGAGCTTTATTCCGTATCTAACCCCGTGCTGTACCTTTCCTGGAGGTGTTTGATGGGGACAGTGTAGAGGGAGCTTTATTCCGTATCTAACCCCGTGCTGTACCTGTCCTGGGAGTGTTGGATGGGGACAGTGCAGAGGGAGCTTTACTCTGTATCTAACCCCGTGCTGTACCTGTCCTGGGAATGTTTGATGGGGGCAATGTAGAGGGAGCTTTACTCTGTATCTAACCCCGTGCTGTACCTGTCTTGGGAGTGTTTAATGGGGACAGTGTAGAGGGAGCTTTATTCTGTATCTAACCCCGTGCTGTACCTGTCCTGGGAGTGTTTGATGGGGACAGTGTAGAGGGAGCTTTACTCTGTATCTAATCCCATGCTGTACCTGTCCTGGGAGTGTTTGATGGGCGCAGTGTAGAGGGAGCTATACTCTGTATCGAACCTGTTCATTCCAGTCCAGAATTTATAATATCAATATAATAATCTAATTTGCTTGATGCTGCATGCTGTTTGAACAAACAGGAATGCGGACACTGAGAATCTGCCTTGAAGGCAAAATTCGTTGTACTCTTTGGTGATTAATGTGGTGCAGAGAGTAAATTCCACGCCCAGCGTGATACCAAAAGCAGCAGGAACAACACGAATCTACTGAGCTTATGTAAATGGGATAAGTTTGGGATTGATACAGGGCTATGGGGAGAGAGTGGGGCTGTGAGATTAGTTTGGATTGATACAGAGCTATGGGGAGAGAGCAGGGCAGTGGGATTAGTTTGGGATTGATACAGGGCTATGGGGAGAGAGCAGGGCAGTGGGATTAGTTTGGGATTGATACAGGGCTATGGGGAGAGAGCAGGGCAGTGGGATTAGTTTGGATTGATACAGGGCTATGGGGAGAGAGCAGGGCAGTGGGATTAGTTTGGGATTGATACAGGGCTATGGGGAGAGAGCAGGGCAGTGGGATTAGTTTGGGATTGATACAGAGCTATGGGGAGAGAGCAGGGCAGTGGGATTAGTTTGGGATTGATACAGGGCTATGGGGAGAGAGCAGGGCAGTGGGATTAGTTTGGGATTGATACAGAGCTATGGGGAGAGAGCAGGGCAGTGGGATTAGTTTGGGATTGATACAGGGCTATGGGGAGAGAGCAGGGCAGTGGGATTAGTTTGGGATTGATACAGGGCTATGGGGAGAGAGTGGGGCTGTGGGATTAGTTTGGATTGAAACAGGGCTATGGGGAGAGAGCAGGGCAGTGGGATTAGTTTGGGATTGATACAGGGCTATGAGGAGAGAGTGGGGCTGTGGGATTAGTTTGGATTGAAACAGGGCTATGGGGAGAGAGAGGGGCTGTGGGATTAGTTTGGGATTGATACAAGGCTATGGGGAGAGTGTGGGGCTGTGAGATTAGTTTGGGATTGATACAGGGCTATGGGGAGAGAGCAGGGCAGTGGGATTAGTTTGGGATTGATACAGGGCTATGGGGAGAGAGTGGGGCTGTGAGATTAGTTTGGATTGATACAGGGCTATGGGGAGAGAGCAGGGCAGTGGGATTAGTTTGGGATTGATACAGGGCTATGGGGAGAGAGCAGGGCAGTGGGACTAGTTTGGGATTGATACAGGGCTATGGGGAGAGAGCAGGGCAGTGGGATTAGTTTGGGATTGATATAGGGCTATGGGGAGAGAGTGGGGCTGTGAGATTAGTTTGGATTGAAACAGGGCTATGGGGAGAGAGTGGGGCTGTGGGATTAGTTTGGATTGAAACAGGGCTATGGGGAGAGAGTGGGGCTGTGGGATTAGTTTGGGATTGATACAAGGCTATAGGGAGAGTGTGGGGCAGTGAGATTAATTTGGGATTGGTACAGGGCTATGGGGAGAGTGGGGCTGTGGGATCAGTTTGGGATTGATACAGGGCTATGAGGAGAGAGCGGAACGGTGGAATTAATTTAGGGATCGATACAGGGCAATGTGGAGAGAGCAAGGCAGTGGGATTAGTTTTGGATTGATTAGTTTTGGACTCGTCAACATTAAGAGCATTCAAATGTTTATTGGATAAACATATGGATGATATTGGAATAGTGTAGGTTAGATGGGCTTTAGATTGGTTTCACTGGTCGGCGCAACATCGATGGCTGAAGGGCCTGTACTGCGCTGTAATGTTCTATGTTCTAATGTTCTATGTTCTATGATACAGAGCTATGGCAAGAAAGCGGGGCAGTGTGATTAGTTTGGGGATTGAATCAAGGCTATGAGGAGAGAGCAGGGCAGTGGGATTAATTTAGGAATTGATACAGGGCTATGGGGAGCGAGTGTGGCAGTGGGATTAGTTTGGGGGAATTGATACAGGGCTATGGGGAGAGAGCGGGGCAATGGGATTAGTTTGGGGATTGATACAGGGTTATGGGGAGAGAGTGGGGCAGTGGGATTAGTTTGGGGATTGATACAGGGCTATGGGGAGAGAGTGGGGCAGTGGGTTTAGTTTGGGATTGACACAGGGCTATGGGGAGAGAGCGGGGCTGTGGGATTAGTTTGGGAATTGATACAGAGCTATGAGGAGCGAGTGTGGCAGTGGGATTAGTTTGGGGGAATTGACACAGGGCTATGGGGAGAGAGCGGGGCTGTGGGATTAGTTTGGGGATTGATACAGGGCTACGGGGGAGAATGGGGTAGTGGGATGAGTTTAGGATTGATCAATCACAGGGACACTGGGATTAGTTTGGATTTGGTAAACAAAGGGACAGTGGGGAGATTATTTTTGACTTTGCTGGTTGCTTGGTTACAGGTTGACACCTCACCATGCAGTGGGAAGATCGTGTGTGTGTCTGTTGCCACAACAACACAATAATTCAGTAAATGCAGCAGTCCTGCATTCTGAGTGAGACTAACCTTCTCATAACTGTTCAATGTCTATTCTGGCATTTGATTATTCTACAGCTCAGCCTCCAGACTTAGATCCCCAAGAGGCCAGACTCTCAGGTGTAGGAATTATTGCAGTCTGATGTCGAGACCTTGTCTGCCAGACTCACTGGCGCTCCCCGGGGCACTGTCGCTCCCCGCAACCCCCCACCTCCCCTCCCAGGGACACTTGCACACTACCCCAAGGACAGTGTCACACTCAGGGACACTGTGGCCCTCCCAGGGACACTGTCACTCCCAGTGTTGACTCCAATGACACCAGGTACTCTGTACTCTGTGCCCCCCCACCCCAGCCCCATCCCCCCCACCCCTGGACACTGTCACACCCAGGGACACTGTCATGCACCCTCCCCCCACCACCCCAGGACTCTATCACCCCTCCCCCTCCCTCCCAGACACTGTCAGTCCCACTGTTGACTCCATTGCCCCCAGAGACACTGTTGCCCCCCCCCAGGACTCTATCGCCCCCTCCCCGGGACACTGTTACTCCCAGTGTTGACTCGATTGCCCTCAGGGTCACTGTCCCCCCAACCCGCCACCCCCGGCCGGGATACTGTGGCACTCCCCACCCCCCCAGGGACACTGTCGCACTCCCCCAGGGACACTGTTGCACCCCGCCCCCCAGGAACACTGTCACACCCCCTCCCCTCTGGGACAGTGTCGCCCCCCCCCCCCCCCTCCACCCAGGGACACTGTCGCTCCCAGGGTACATGGGCCCGGGATATTATAGCTATTACTGAAACATGGCTAAGGAGGGGACAGGACTGGCAGCTCAATGTTCCAGGGTTCAGATGCTACAGGAAGGACAGAACAGGAGGTAAGAAAGGAGGGGGAATTGCGTTTTTGAATAGGGAGAACATCACAGTAGAACTGAGGATATTTCTGAGGTTTCACCCACTAAGTCTATATGGGTAGAACTGAAAAATAACAAGGGGGAAATCACTTTGATAGGATTGTACTATAGGCCCCCAAATAGTCAGTGGGAGACAGGAACAAATATGTAAGGAGATTACAGATAGCTCCAAGAAAAATAGGGTGGTAATAGTAGGGGACTTTAACTTCCCCAACATTGACTGGGACAGCCATAGTATTAGGGGCTTGAATGGTGGGAAATTTGTTGAGTGTATTCAGGAGGAATTTCTCATTCAGAAATGTTAGTGAGGAATCACTTTGAGACCAGTGACCATAATTCCATTAGTTTTAAGATAGTTATGGAGAATGATAGGTCTGGCCCAAAAGTTAAAATTCAAAATTGGGCAAGGCCAATTTTGATAGTATTAGACAGGAACTTTCAAAAGTTGATTGGGGGGAGTTTGTTGGCAGGCAAAGGGACGGCTGGTAAGTGGGAGGCTTTCAAACGTGTGTTAACCAGGGTTCAGGGTAAGTACATTCCACTTAGAGTGAAGGGCAAGGCTGGTAGAAGTCGGGAACCTTGGATAACTCGGGATATTGAGGCCCTAGTCAAGAAGAAGGAAGAGGCATTTGACATGCATAGGCAGCTGGGATCAAGTGGATCCCTTGAAGAGTATAGACGGTATCGGAGTAGAGTTAAGAGAAAAATCAGAAGGGCAAAAAGGGGACACGAGATTGTTTTGGCAGATAAGACAAAGGAGAATCCAAAGAGCTTCTACAAATACATAAAGGACAAAAGAGTAACAAGGGAGAGAATAGGGCCTCTTAAGGATCAACAAGGCCATCTATGTTTAGATCCACAAGAGATGGGTGAGATCCTAAATGAATATTTCTTATCAGTATTTACTGTTGAGAAAGACATGGATGTTAGGGAACTTGGGGAAATAAATAGTGATGTCTAGAGGAATGCACAAATTACACAGGAGGAGGTGCTGGAAGTCTTAAAGCGCATCAAGGTAGATAAATCCACGGGACCTGATTAAGTGTATCCCAGGATGTTGTGGGAGGCTAGGGAGGAAATTGCAGGTCCCCGAGCAGAGATATCTGAATCATCGACAGTCACAGGTGAGGTGCCTGAAGATTGGAGGGTGGCAAATGTTGTGCCTTTGTTTAAAAAGGGCTGCAAGGAAAAGCCTAGGAACTACAGGCCGGTGAACCTAACGTCTGTAGTGGGTAAGTTGTGAGAAGATATTCTGAGAGACTGGATCTACAGGCATTTAGAGAGGCAAGGACTGATTAGGGACAGTCAGCATGGCTTTGTGAGTGGAAAATCATATCTCATGAATATGAGTTTTTGAAGGAGTAACCAAGAAGGTAGATGAGGGCAGTGCAGTCGACATTGTCTACGTGGACTTTAGCAAGGCCTTTGACAAGGTACCGCATGGTAGATTGTTGCATAAGGTTAAATCTCATGGGATCTAGGGTGAGGTAGCCAATTGGATACAAAATTGGCTTCTTGACAGAAACCAGAGGGTGGTTGCAGAGGCCTGTGACCAGTGGTGTGTCTCAGGGATCGGTGCTGGGTCTGCTGTTATTTGTCATTTATATGAGTGATTTGGATAGAATTTTAGGGGGCATGGTTAGTAAGTTTGCAGATGACACCAAAATTGGTGGCATAATGGACAGTGAAGAAGTTTATCTAGGATTAACTGGATCTTGGTCAATTGGGCCAGTGGACTGATGAATGGCAGGTAGAATTCAATTTAGATAAATGCGAGGTGATGCATTTTGGTAGGTCGAACCAGGGCAGGACTTACTCAGTTAATGGTAGGGCGTTGGGGAGAGTTACAGAACAAAGAGATCTAGGGGTACAGGTTCATAGCTTCTTGAAAGTGGAGTCACAGGTGGACAGGGTGGTGAAGAAGGCATTCGGCATGCTTGGTTTCATTGGTCAGAACATTGAATACAGGAGTTGCGATGTCTTGTTGAAGTTGTACAAGACATTGGTAATCATAGAATCCCTGCACTGCAGAAGGAGGCCATGTGGCCCATCGTGTCTGTACCGACCACAATACCACCCAGGCCCTATCCCTGTAACCCCACATATTTACCCTAGCTAATCCCCCGACACTAGGGTCAATTTAGCATTGTCAGTCAACTTAGCCTGCACATCTTTGGACTGTGGGAGGAAACCGGAGCACCCGGAGAAAACCCACATAGACATGGGGAGAATGTGCAAACTCCACACAGACAGTGACCTGAGGCCGGAATTGAATCTGGGTCCCTGGTGCTGTGAGACAGCATTGCTAACTAATCACGAAGCTACTGTGCCGCCTTTGGTAAGGCCACATTTGGAATACTGTGCACAGTTCGGGTCACCCTATTATAGAAAGGATATTATTAAACTAGAAAGAGTGCAGCAAAGATTTACAAGGCTGCTACCAGGACTTGATGGTTTGAGTTATAAGGAGAGGCTGGATAGACTGGGACTTTTTTCTCTGGAGCATTGGAGGCTGAGGGATGATCTTATAGAAGGTCGAAAAAATAATGGGGGAATAGATCAACTAGATCGTCAACATCTTTTCCCAAATGTAGGGAATTTTAAAACTAGGGGGCATAGGTTTAAGGTGAGAGGGGAGAGATACAAAAGGGTCCAGAGGGGCAATTCTTTCACACAGAGGGGTGGTGAGTGTCTGGAACGAACTGCCAGAGGCAGTAGTCGAGGTGCGTACAATTTTGCCTTTTAAAAAGCATTTAAACAGTTACATGGGTAAGATTGGGAGAGGGATATGGGCCAAACGCAGGCAACTGGGACTAGCTTAATGGTTAAAAACTGGGCGGCATCGACAAGTCGGACTGAAGGGCCTGTTTCCATGCTGTAAACCTCTATGACTCTGTGAGTCACTGTCACCCCCAGAGTCACTGTCACCCCCAGAGTCACTGCCACCCTCAGAGCTGACTCCCAGGGACACTGTCATTCCCAGGGCAGATGCTCAGGAACACTGTCACTCCCAGGGACACCGTAACTCCCAGAAACACTATCATTCCCAGGGCTGTCTTCCAGAGGCACTGTCGCACCCAGGGACACTGTCACCCCCCCAGAGACACTGTCACCCCCCAGAGTCAGTGTCACTTCCAGGCCTGACTCCGAGACACTGTCACTCCAATGGGTGACTTCAGGAAATCTGTCACTTCAAGGGCTGACTCCCAGAGACAGTCACTCCCACTGATCCCAGTGCTCAGCAGACTGCCCAAGATCCAGTCTGCGACTGGGCTCTGCCAAAGGGCCTATTGGAGCGATGAAGCTTTACTGAAATCTGTGGAAGTCGGGTTACCTGTCTTGTTGTGTCACCGCCAGCCCAACATATTGGATGTTGCAGACCCTATCATGCCAGCGTCAAGATTGTAGGTTTTCCCATTTCTAATCAATGGGACTCCCCCGCCCCCCCCCCCCCCCCCCCCCCCCCCCCCCCCTTCACATCCATTCCTCCTTCAATTCCAGAACGTTTACTGGACACAAGGAGGCCGTTCAGCCCACTCGGTCTGTGCTAACTGCAAATGAGCTGCCCAGTCTAACTTCACTTTCCTGTTCCAGCTGTGTATTCCTGTCATTTAAGGCAGCATCATGCATATCCCAGCATTGTCTGAAATGTGCCCAGGGTTTAGGCCTCTCTCACCCTGTGAGACAGTGAGTTCCAGAACCCGGCCAGCATCTAAGTGAAGGAATTTCTTCTCGGCTCCCCACTAGTCCCTCTCCTCATGACTTTCCATTTCTGCCCTCCTGATTCTTGATTTTTCTGCCGATGAAAATCCCTCTGTATACGTCCCTCAGAATTTTGTAAACCTCCAGTTAATCTCCCTCAGCTTCCTGGTTTCCAAAGGGAACAACCCAGTCCATCCAAACTTCCCTTAACTGCAAAAATTCTCCAGTCCATGTTACTTCCTCTGTCCAATCTCTGTACTATCTCTTGTGTGATTGTATCCGTCCTGTATTGTCAGGACCAGAACAGCGTGCTGTGGCCTAACTAATGTTTTACACCGTTCGGGCATAACCTCCCTGTTCTCTGAGCTGTGAGTGACAAATTAAAGTAATGTTCCGAGGGAGGCATGGTGGCACAGCGGTTAGTACTGCTGCCTCACATAGCCAGGGACATGGGTTCGATTCTGTCCAGGTGACTGGGTAAAGTTTGCACGTCCTCTCTGCACCTGAGTGGGTTTCCTTTGGGTGCTCCGGTTTCCTCCAACAGTCCAAAAATGTGCAGGTTAGGTGAATTGACCATGTTAACCTGCCCCTTAGTATCAAGAGATGTGCAGGTTAGGTAAACTGGCCACGATAAATTGCCCCTTAGTGTCCAAAGCTGTGTAGGTTACGTGGATTAGACATGGTAAATGTGCAGGATTGGCGGGGAGGGGGAGGGGCAAGGCCAGGTGGGGTGCTCGGTGCACTCGATGGGCCAGATGGCCTCCTTCTGCACCGTAGTTTCTAAGGTTCTATCCACCTCATCTACCTGTCCTGTGACCTTCAAGTACGCAAATCAACATGCACTCCAAGAACCCTATGCTCTTCTCCACTTCTCAGCTTCGTATCATTTTTTTGAACATTCCCTTGCCTCATTTGTCCTCACACTTCTGTCGACTGAATTCTAAATAGCCAATTCTTTTCCACTGGATCAGTTCATTGATATCCCCCTGTAGTTTGCAGCTTGCTTCCTCAGTAACAATGCACGGTCAATTTTCATACCATCTACAAATGTCTTAATCATCCCCCTACAATGTGAGTCAAAATCACTGATACGTGTCGGGAATCGAATCCTGAGCCCCGTAGAAGCCACTGGAAATCGCCTTATAGTCACTGAGCCCATTTTGGATCCAACGTTCCACTTTCCCCTTGAAGGACTTGCCTCACCATGAGACCTTTGTCAAAATCTTCACTAAAATCCATACAAATCGCATTAAATACTCTCCCCTCATCAATCCTTTGTTATACATATTCAAAAAATCCAATCAATTAGACAGACCCCAGCTTCCCAAATACAAACTGACTGTGATTCTCTTCTCACCTGTCTTTTTAAACACTGGCCAATACATCAGCGTTTATTCTTTACCATCGCTGGATAGACCAAGCATTTACTGTCCATCCCTAGTTGCCCCTTGAGAAGGTGGCGATAAGCTGCCTTCTTGAACCACTGCAGTCCCTGAGGTGTTGGGTACACCCACAGTGCTTTATGGAGGGAGTTCCAGGATTCCAGCAACGGTGAAGGAAAGGCAATATATTCCTAAGTTAGGACGGAGAGTGACTTGGAGGGGAACCTCCAGGTGGTGGTGTTCCCAGTTATCTGCTGCTCCTGCCCTTCTAGATGTTTGTGGCAGTGGGTTTGAAAGGTGCTACCTAAAGAGCCTTGGTGAGTTGCTGGGATGCACCTTGTAGATGGTACAGATGGTTGCCACCATACGCCAATGGTGGAGGGAATGAATGTTTGTGGGAGGGGTAGCAATCAAGTAGGGCTGCTTTGTCCTGGATGGTGTCAAGCTTCTTGAATATTGTTGGAACTGCACTCTTCCAGGCAAGTATTCCATCACACTCCTGACTTGTGCCTTTAGGTGGTGGACAGACTTTGGGGAGTCAGGAGGTGAATTACTGGCCGCAGGATTCCTAGCCTTTGACCTGAGCTGGTAGCCGCAGTATTTATAAGACTAGTTCAGTTTCTGGTTAATGGTAACCTCCAGGATGTTGATAGTGGGGGGTTCAGCGATGGTAACACCATTGAATGTCAAGGGGCGATGTTTAGATTCTCTCATGTTGGAGATGGTCGTTGTCTTGCCCTTGTGAGGCGTGAATTTATATGTTACTTGTCAGCCCAACCCTGGATATTGCCCAGGTCTAGCTGCATTTGGACATGGACTGCTACTGTTTCTCAGCATCTTTTTCTGTCACCTGCAATGATTCACTCTATTCTTTTCTCCTATCCTGTGCCCCACTGACTGCTAACACCAAACCTGCAGCTAGACAGGATAGGAAAATCTAAGCCTTTGCTATTTTGTGTTCTTGCTTCACTCAGCAGCCCGGCTGCTTCCATAGATGCTGGAACTCTTAACTCTGTTTACACCGTCAATACTTGACATTCCTCCTCTGTAACTACACTGACTGTTCCGTCCTTCTCTTTTGTGAACACACACACACACACACAAAGTACTGATGAAGAGGCACGTCCACTGTCTTCTGCACCCACACACATTTTCCTGATATTTTGGTTTCGAGCTCTTTTCCTCTTGAGGTTTACACATTGAGAAATTTTCTCACACTCTCCTTGATTTTACTGACCAATCTACTTTCACCCCTCTCCTTAATTGCCTAATTTCTTTCGTGATTTTCACCCAGTTTTTCATCTATTCCCTGAAGGTTCATGCGGTGTTGGGTTCTCAGTTTCTGACACTAAGTTTTCCATTTTATTCCTATTCCCTTGGCTCTCCCAGGTTTGGGGGAGTGTCCAGTTTTGGGAATCTTGGCCTTTTTGTTTGTGGGAATATTTGGACTCTGAACCCTGTGTATCTGCTCCCTCAATGTCTCTCATGGCTCTGACACTGACTGATCTTTGAGCAGCTGTCTCCAACCCAATTTAACCAACATCGCAGCGGAGTCACCTTACCCATTGCGATATTTAACACTTACCCACAACCTTTCCCCTCTCCCCTGGAGACACCCGACCTTTCCCCTCTCCCCTGGAGACAACCGACCTTTTCCCTCTCTCCTGGAGACACCCGACCTTTCCCCTCTCCCCTGGAGACAATCGACCTTTTCCCTCTCTCCTGGAGACACCCAACCTTTCCCCTCTCCCCTGGAGACAACCAACCTTTCCCCTCTCCCATGGAGACACCCAACCTTTCCCCTCTCCCCCAGAAACACCCGACCTTTCCCCTCTCCCCCAGAAACACCTGACCTTTCCCCTCTCCCCCAGAAACACCTGACCTTTCCCCTCTCCCCCAGAAACACCCGACCTTTCCCCTCTCCTCCAGAAACACCTGACCTTTCCCCTCTCCCCCAGAAACACCCGACCTTTCCCCTCTGCCCCAGAAACACCCGACCTTTCCCCTCTGCCCTGGAAACACTCGACCTTTCCCCTCTGTCCTGGAAACACTCGACCTTTCCCCTCTCCCACCGGGAAACACTCGACCTTCCCCTCTCCCCCCGGAAACACCCGACCTTTCCCCTCTCCCCTGGAAACACCCAACCTTTCCCCTCTGACCCGGAAACACCCGACCTTTCCGCTCTCCCCTGAGAACACTTGATCTTTCCCCTCTGCCCCCAGAAACACCCAACCTTTCCCCTCTGCCCCCAGAAACACCTGACCTTTCTGCTCTCCCCCAGAAACACTTGACCTTTCCCCTCTCCCCCTGGAAACACCCAACCTTTCCCCTCTGTCCTGGAAACACCCGACTTTTCCCCTCTGATCCAGAAACACCTGACCTTTCCTCTCTCCCCTGGAAACACCCAAACTTTCCCCTCTGCCCGCAGAAACACCTGACTATTCCGCTCTGTCCCAGAAACACTTGACCTTTCCCCTGTCTCCCTGGAAACAGTCAACTTTTGCCTCCTTTCCTCGGAACACACAACCTTTCCCCTCTCCCAAAGGGAGCGCACAACTTTTTCCCTCTCCCCTGAAAAAAACTTGACCTCCTCCCACTCTTCCCGTGAACACATGACCATTCCCCCCTCACCCCGCCATTCCCATTTGAAGACTGTGGCACTGTGGGATGTGGAGGAGCGAGGGCTACGCACCGAATCCGGTCGGTATGACCGAGGAGAAAGTAACAGGGTTCACCATGCCTGGAGTTGGTGACACAGACGGAGAGGTTGGGAGGGTTCGTCGCTGAACGGACAGATGGAAGCGTCAGCAGCAGAGAGAAAGAGAGGAAAAGAGAAGGAGAGAGTTAATGATTTCCAGTCAGTTGGATCAGCATAGCTGAAGCTCAGGAAGAAAGACGTTGTGCTCCGACCGCACCTTTCATCAGCTGCTCACCGCCAGTGAGGAGAGTTTGAATTGAAAAAAAGCCACTGTTGGAATGGAAGAAGCTTCACAGCGAGATCCCACAAAAAGGAATCTGATAATGACACAGATCATCTGTTTATAATGATGGTGGTTCAGGGATAAATATCAGCCCCAAGATTCCAGGATAAGATTCCCTCGCCCCCAACTAATTCACACACACACTAATACAGACATACACACACATACAAATACACACACTAATACACACTAACGCACACTAATACAGACACACATACACACACATACAAATATACACACTAACACACACACACACAGTAATATACACACACTAATGCACACACGCTACTCTACACACTAATATATACACAAACACGCTAATATGTACACACACAATTACACATGCACAATAATAAACATACTATGACACCCACGCACACTAATACACAGATAATATCACACACATACTAACACACACTAATACACACATACACCCAAATATATATATACACACACAATTACACACAGGTATATTAATACACACACACTCTAATACAGACACCCACTGACGCAGACACACAGTAATACACACACTAATATATACACACACTAATACGCACACATTAATACTCACACTTACTAATATACACACACTCTAATGCAGACACACAATACACACAACTAATATATACACACACTCATATACAAGTACACACAAATACACCCACATATACTAATACACACACACCCACATACACTTAAAAACACACAAAAATACAAGGACATTAATACACATGCATACATACACCAATACACACGCACTATGACACACGCGCACTAAGACGCACACGCACTAAGACGCACACAATATGATGCGCGCACACACAATAATGCACGCGCACATAATAATATGCACACATACAGAAATGCACACAAATATACACAAAATAATCTCACATATATTTAAAACACACAAATACATACGCACTACAATACACACACGTTAAAACACATACTACTGCATGCGCACACACACAAATACACACATACACTAAAACACGCACCACTGCACACACACAAAAATAAACATACACAAAAATAAACAGATACACTAAAACACACACACTATATTAGACCATAAGCTATATATATATATAATTAGCCCATCGAGCCTGCTCTGTCATTCAATCATAGCTGGTAAGTTTTTCAACCCCATTCTCTCGCTTTTTCCCTGTAACTCTTTACCTCTTTATGAATCAAGAACTTATCTATCTCGGTCTTAAGTGCACTCAATGACCTGGCCCCCACAGCCTTCTGTGGCAATGAATTCTATATATTTACCACCCTCTGGCTAAAGAAATTCCTCCTCATTTCAATTCTCAAGGGTCATCCCTTTACTCTGAAGCTGTGCCCTCGGATCCTTGTCTCTCTGACTAGTGGAAACATCTTCCCCACATCTATTCTATTCTGACCTTTCATTATTCTGTACGTTTCAATGAGATCTCCCCTCACCCTTCTATAATCCATTGAGTAGAGACCCAGAGTCCTCAGACGCTCTTCGTATGTCAGGTTTTTCATTCCCGGGTTCATCCTCTGGATCCTCTCCAAGGCCAACACATCCTTCCTTAGATATGGGGCCCTAAATTGCTTGCAATATTCTAAATGTAGTCTCACCAAAGATAAAGCCTCAGCAGTACATCTCTATTTTTGTATTTTAGTCCCTTCAAAATGAATGCTAACATTGCATTTATTTTCCTAACTACCAAGTCAACCTCCAAGTTAACTTTAAGAGAATCCTGAACTGAGACTCCCGATTACGGAATTCTCTCCCCATGTAGAACATAGTCTACGCCTCGAATCTTCCTCCCAAAGAGCATAAGCTCACACTTCTCCACGTTGTATTCCATCTGCCATTTCTTTGCCCACTCTCCTAACCTGTCCAAGTCCTGCAGCCTGTCTGCCTCTTCAATACTACCTGTCCCTCCGGCATTCTTTGTATCATCTGCAAACTTAGCCACAATGGCCTCAGTTTATTCATCTAGATCATTTATGTATAGAGTGAAAAGCTGTGATCCCAACACTAACACCATGGGCTCTTATCTTATTTTGCAGACTCCTGTGTGGCACCTTATCAAAGGTCTTCTGGAAATCCAAGTAGATAACATCCACTGGCTCTCCTTTACTAATCTGCTCATCACTTCCTCAAAGAATTTTAACAGATTTATCAGGCATAACCTTCTCTTGATTTAACCATGATGAAACCGTGCACTTCCAAATATTCTGAAATTTCATCCTTAATAATGGACTCTAAAATCTTACCAACAACGCACACACACACTAATAATACACACACAATAGTACACACACACTAATAAATGCACGCCAATACACACAAACGCCAATACAAACACACAAACTTTAATACATGCACACACTAATACTGACATAATAATACATACTAATACACATGCACACACACACATACACTAATACACCCACACAAAATTCACATGCAGAAAAATACACACACACACAACACTACACACTAATACACACACAAATAAACACAAATACACACACACAGTAATGCACACTAATATATACACACACACACTAACACAGAGACAGTAATACACACAAACCACTACACACACACTAATACAGACACACTAATACTAACACAAACACACATTAATACTCATGCACCGACACGCTATACACAGGCGCACACAAACACACTAAAACACCTACATATACTAATACACCCGCATATGCGAATACACACACACAAAATTCACATGCATAATACACACACATTAATATACACACACTAATGTACACACACAAATAAACACAAATACACACATAATATACATCCATATATACACACACTAACACACAGACATTAATGCACACCAAATACAGGTACATTAATATATACACACACACACTAAGACACATGCTCTAATATTACACATATACTCAAAGGCACACATACTAATATACACACACACACTCTAATATACACACACACTCTAATATACACACACACTCTAATATACACACACACTCTAATATACACACACACTCATTAATATACACACACACACATTAATATACACACACACACATTAATATACACACACACACATTCATATAAACACACAATAAATTGGACAAACAACCTGGCATCAAGCTAGGCACTGGAAAAGACAACGGCAAAAAAACCCAGCCCTATTGACCCTGTGAAGTCCTCCTTACTAACATCTGGGGACTTGTGTCAAAATTGGGAGAGCTGTCTCACAAACCAGTCAAGCAACAGCATGATATAGTTATTCTCACAGAATCAGACCTTACAGATAATATTCCAGACACCACCATTACCATTCCTGGTATGTCCTGTTCCACTGGCAAGACAGACCCAGCTGTGGCATGGTGATATACAGTTGGGATGGAGTTGTCCTGGGAGTACTCAGCATTGTCTCTGGACCCCATGAAGTCTCATGGCTTCAGTTTAAACATGGGCAAGGAAACCTCTTACTGATTACCACATTCTGTCCCCCATCAGCTGATGAATCCGTGTTCCTCCATTTTGAACAACAGCACTTGGAGGAAGCACTGAGGGCGGCAAGGGCGCAAAATGTACTCTCAGTGGAGGATTTCAATGTCCACCACCAAGAATGGCCCAGGAGCAACACTACTGATTGAGCTGGTTGGGTCCTAAACGATATAACTGCCAGACTGGGTCTGCATCAGGTGGTGAGGGAACCAACAAGAGGAAACAACGTACTTGACCTCATCTTTATCAATCTGCCGGCTGCAGATGCGTAAGTCCATGACAGTATCGGTAGGACTGACCACTGCACAGTCCTTGTGGAGACAAAGTCTCAACATCACATTGAGAACAGTGTGGCACTATCACCGTGCTAAATGGGACAGATTTCGAACAGATCTAGCAACTCAAGACTGGGCATCCATGAGGCGCTGTGGGCCATCAGCAGCAGCTGAACTGTACTCCAGCAAAATCTGCCTGGCTATCCCCCACTCTACCATTACCATCAAGCCAGACGACCAACTCTGGTTCAATGGAGAGTGCAGGAGGGCATGCCAGGAGTAACAGGCATACCTAAAAATGAGGTGTCAACCTGGTGAAGCTGCCAAACAGGACTACTTTCATGCCAAACATCCAGTCGTGAATGGTGGTGGACAATTAAACTCACTGGAGGAGTGATGGAGGAGCTCAGCACATCAGTGCAAAGGATAAGGCTGAAGCACTTGCAGCAATCTTCAGCCAGGAATGCCAAGCGGATGATTGATCTTGACCTCCTCCAGTGGTCCCCAGCATCTCAGATACCAGTCTCCAGCCACTTCGATTCATTCCACGTGATATCAGGAAATGATTGGAGGCACTGGATGCTGCAAAGGCAATGGGTCCTGACAACTTTCCAGCAATGGTATTGAAGACTTGTGGTCCAGAACTTGCTGCACCTCTAGCCAAACTCTTCCAGTACAGTTACAACACTGGCATCTACACGGCAATGTAGAAAATTGTCCAGATATGTCCAGTACGCATAAAGCAGGACAAATCCAACCCGGCCAATTACTGCCCAATCAGTCTACTCTCGATCATCAGTAAAGTGATGCAAAGGGTCATCAACTGTGCTATCAAACAGCACCAGCTCAGCGATAACCTGCTCAAACTATTGCGGGTCACAATGGGAGAATCGCCCCCAATAATACACACACGCACAACAATACACACACGCATACTAATACACACTCTAACATGCACACACTAACACACACACACTAATACAATAATACACACACTAAGACACAATAATATATGCAAACAATAATACACACAAATACAAACACTATTAACCACCCAATAATAAACAAACGTGTATTCACACGCTAATACATGCACAAATACACTAATACACACTAACATATACACGCATAGTAATATACACATGCACAATAATACACACACATACAATAATACACACACTATGATATACACACAAACTATACATGTTCCCAATAATACAATACACAAATACACACACACACCACACACACAATAATGTACTCAAACCATAATATACAGATACACATGCTAATATACTGAAGGAGGAAATTTTCCAGAAAACCATATTTGTATCATCAAACATATTTTTATTGGACTAATTGGCACCACTCATAACGGGCCAACAATGCAGAGGGGCACCCCCGGATGGATATTCGATCGGGTCTCCCCCTGCACAGCTGAGAGACTCACGAATTTCAGAAACTGCGGGAGATCCCTAATCTGCCTAGCAACAGCCTGTAGCTGCATTTTAAACTGGCCAAGGAAGATCAAGATCCCTATGAAACGAGACAGAGAGTGGGTTATCAAAACCAAGCTATCACTGAAATATTACCAATTCGGCCAAGGCAGACATAAAAATCTGATAAACTAAGAGATAAGGATAAAAGGTTAAGAATGAAATACCCCAGACACCCAACAGGACAGGATGACATTAACACTCAATCTCACAAGCAGGAAACACAGACACGGAACAATAGGACCAATTTAAATAAGAAGACACATAGAGATAGTAATGGGAAACGCATTTAGACACCGGGGCAGGACCAAGTAATCCCATTAACACGAACACACACCATACAAATGCTAATCCATGAAACTTCCTAGGGACTTTTGAAACTGACAGACCACTTTATACATATTGTAAAAAGATGCATAATCAAATGTTCCCGCTCAAATTTGGAGCCCTATAAAGATCCAGGGCTGATGTAATCCAATTGAGATCAACGTGGCCAAGCCACTGTTTCTGAGCTGGCTACGGGGGTCTCCCTGGGATCCCAGTAATTGTACAATAAAGACACGCTTTGAACCTTGATTTGCGACTCAACGTCTATTCTGCACTGGTAAGGGATATTTCCCTACAACAAAATGGCGTAGTCACGGCAGGATTTGATATCTGACTTCTGACTGATGGCCACAGTTTGAAAGTCGGGATCAAATTTAAACGAATCTGATACAAATCCAGAGCAGTCAGAGGCGAGTGCAGGTCTCCGTTCAAAGTGAGGTACCTTTAAGGGTTAGGGTTTGTCTGTTTTGAGTATTGTTGTCTTGTAGAACTGTATAATCTTGCCTAAGTTTTAAATTGAAACAGAAGTCCGCACTAAAGAGGTACAGGTCAGAACAACCGCGTGGAAGAAGGTAAGTAACTTTTAACTTTAATAGGAGTAAAGGACCAGAGGTAAAGATAACAGGTTTTGGGCTATTTGATAACAGGAATTAAGACTAATATAAAGATAAGAACCGCATGCAGAACTAATTGGTGTAACTAACCCAGGATTGTAAATGAAACCGCTGTCTGTGCCAAGGCAATAGGACAAGGGAGTGCTTGACTCAAGGTGCCCTACCCTAAACTGGACGTTAAGAGGAGAAATCTCCCACGCTAAGGTTGGGTTTTGAAGCGGGCGCTAAGAGGGACAGGCACTCAGGGTGCAAGGCACGGACAGTGTAAATCGGGTAACAACACTGACTCTGAAGGGACGAACAACCTCAGAGTCGATACAGTTACTAACTATAACAGGGGCTTTGATAACAGAGTACAGGTGTGTAAGTGTTGAGGAAAAGTGGACCCGATCCATCCTGACCAAGAGACACGACGACGGAGGATCCATTAGGGACCCGGGCGGAGTTTGATAACCTTGTTCGTCTGTAGGGAACACCACAGCCCATAGCAGGATACCCGGTTTTGGGGGGTAACGGATCAACCCTGCTAGTGGGGGTGGTGGCCGAGCGGGAGGCGTTGTACTTAGAGGGGCTGGGAACAGGGGCGGACAAACCCACTAAACAACCAGCACACATCCCAATAAGACAACACAAAATAGTCCAAGCGTGAGGTGTCAGGAATAGTTGGGGGAGCCCAGGGGAAAGAGACCCACTGGAACCTCACTACGAGGCTCTACAGCAATACAGACGGTGCTGGGGCAGTATCAGTGACAGGAGTTGAGGCACTTTTACTGTAGCAGCCAGCATGCGGGGGTTGCAGGACTGCTAGACAGAAAAATGGCAGACCACGTTGTTAAGGGAGAAACTGCAGTAGCTCTCATTTTGAAGTATCTGTTAGCCAGAGAAGCGATTGTTGCAAAGATGAAACGGAACGGGTGGAACGCATCACAAACTTTAGAAGATCAAAGAAAGTGGGTAGACGGAGTTAAACGGGACAAAACAAAAGTAATGGGAGTAATATTAGTGACCCAGTTAGCTGGACTAATTGAGGAAGTAAATGCCTCTATGGAGGAGAGACACAAAGAGACAGAGCAAATTAAAGTATTACAGGAGAGAGTGAGGGAATTAGAATACAGAAACCACACTGCGGAGATAACGCAGAGATCAGAGGAAACGGACCCTCGGCGCCCATACGAGTCAGTGCAGAAACATACAGCCACTCCAGCATCAAAAGAAAACATAGACAATTATAATCTAGCGCCAGTCACGAGAGGAGGGACGTTAGCACAACCAAAGGCAACCTATAAGCCTTTTACGCCAGGGGAAAGGCAGCAGATGGATAGGAGAGATCTTAGTTTTTGTATTTCAGTGTGTTTGTGAGATCTGGTAGCTTGTCGAATGTAGGTAGTTGTTGTTGTAATTAGATTGAGAGCAGGGAGCTCTTTGTTCCTGTGGAATGTTTGCTACAGGCAGTAGGTGCAGTACATTGCACCTTGGTTTAGCCTCAGGGGGGCTGGGAGAGTGTTAAAACTGTAAAGATTCAAGTGATAGGATTTCTTGAATTTACTTCTGCTTTGAGTCAATTACAGTTTGGAAGAAAGAAGAATAAAAGCGATTGTCTTAATCAATGTTCAGTATTCTCTTTGAATGTTTTACACTCATCCCAGTCTGAAATGATAAGTTTGAATGAAAAAGGATGTACTGTGGAATGACTTTTGGAAGCTTCCATGTGTATATATGTGTGTGTGTTTAAACAAAGTGGTTGCGTGAATGCTTTATTGTTGTTTGTTTTAATGTTAAGAAAGGATTTAAACCTTGGAAGGAAGCATGTGCTCTTTCCTTTGTCTTGAAGTAGAAATTATAAGAGTTAGTTGAGGAGTTAAGAGAAGAAAATAAGTTATTTTGTGGAAAGGTAGAAAAGCAGGAACAAAAGACTGAGGTCTATGAATTAGTTTAAAGTATATCAAGTCAGTGAAATACAGTATTAATCGCAGAATATCGCGATTTGCGAACGTCAGATAGTTTAGTATTCTGAACTAGTTAAAATTATGTACTGCCGTCGGAATTTCATGAGCCATCAAGGTTCAAGGTTTGCCAAATATAAAAGCACTGCAAAGCTTAAAACCTAGCCAGTTAAGAAACCAAAATGTTCCTAATCAAATAACTGGTATGTATTGTACCTGCTTTGATTTTGATTAGGCGCCTGTTACTTTTCCTAGAGTGCGGGGGTTTCGATCTGGAGCTCAGTTTAAAAAAAAGAAACGGCTTAAATTAAAAGGGTTTGGATATCACGGGTACGATGTGTAAAGTGGTATGATACAACTGCCGCTTGATTATTTTTATTATACAGTATAGCACTGCCATATAGACACAAGAATAACATCAAATCCTGAAAAGCCTTAACCAACTTTGTATGATATATTCATATACTATATTGGGTATTGATAAAGACATAATTATTTTGTGAAGTACTGTGGTGTAGCGCTTGCACGCAAACAAATGATCAAATTAGAGATAGTGTAAGAGTACTCATATAAAGATCGGAACTGTATGGCATGTGATTTTAATGGGGAAAGCGATGTCTTTTGATAAGATTACAGACAAATGAATGGATGTCCAATTGCAGCCAAAAAAAGGCCAGTACAAAGTGTTATTTAATTCACACTAAGCTTGCTATGGATGGGGGATGCCAATTCCAAGTTGATTCGGACCAGGGAACACATTTCACAGGAAAGGTTCTGAAAAACATTTGCCAACTATTAGGAATAAAACAAAAATTTCACATCCCCTATCACCCACAAAGTTCCGGGATGGTGGAGAGGATGAATCGGACTCCAAAAACAACAATGGCAAAAGCAATGCAATCCTCAGGTAGAAATTGGACAGAAGTCCTACCTGCAGTTCTGATGAGGCTTAGGGCGACCACAAATCGAACTACCGGCTTGACTCCATACGAGCTGATGACCGGGCGAGCAATGCACTTACCCGAAAACATTATTACAGGCTGGACAGATGTGGGTCCGATAAAAGATAGGATCCGACAATACATCCGAGACCTTAGCACCCAATTGAAGGGGATGCGCCGGTCCGTAATTTCTAATCAGGCACAGGTCGACGCAGAGGGGGACTCAGAAATATTACCAGAAGTCCCAAAAGCCGGGAGCCGGGTATTAACAAAAGTGCTTCCTGCAAAACCAGGATTTGCCCCAAGATGGCACGGACCTTACGAGGTCATTGTTAGCGGAGATACCTGTGCCTGTATAGATATAAGGGGACAGGGGGTCTGGAAACACTGGACCCAATTAAAACTATATGAGGACAAATGAACTAAAAAATACCGTTTTGCTCATTCAACTTCCACAGGAACCAGGACCAGATCTACTATCAAGACGTCGGAACCAACTACTTTTAATTTGATTGCCTGTTTATTTTCTGTATATACTGTAATTGTAAAATACTGTTGGAAAAAAAAAGAGCGATATGGGAACAGGGACATATCTGATAATAACCCTGACCATTGTAAATACACTCCAACATATGGGGGTTAGGGGAGCAGAACCACCAATCATGGAAGGAAACCTATTCCTGAAAACACACATCCAGATCTATGGGAATAGGACCGCTTGTTACCCCTCAGCGCGATCAGTAAACTCCCTATTCATCGCAACACCAGGGTGGCTCCCACAAGAGTTATTCACTATTGACACATCGGGGGCACCCTGCAAAGAACATATTGGGTACTTTAAGCAAGGGATACAAGGAAGGTGTGTAGAGCTCACTGAGCCGGGAATTCTAAGGGGGACGGGACCCCAACCGGAGGAGACACTTGGGAACTACCCACAATGTTTTAAGGGAGAGGGATGGGGGTGCGTGCATGCCTTTGTCCCTAAAAATGATTCGTGCGCTGAGGCACATTGTGCTCTCCAGGAGTGCCGGGTCCGGGAAGGACACTTCACCTGTGACTGCAAGCAACAGAAATGCATTGCAGTCACCGCGGGTAGGCAGCTTATGTGTGGCAAGTGCAACAGCACCCACGTAAGCTCAGCCTCAGGGACATATCCATTTGATTCTCACCAAGAGGTACAATCAAGTGGACAGTCCAGGGGGAGGGAAGGTTCCACAAGATGGGGCCATGCGGTCAAACGACCCCGGGGTAATGCATGTTATCGGGTTAAAGACGGGTACGTGTTTTTATTTAAAAATGTATATATGACGGCCACAGACAGGCCTCCAAGGTTCTTTTCCGTAGGGACAATCAGACCTCTCACGGTTCCATGCCCAAGTGAAGGGCATGTCCAGAAACGCATAGTGACCAGGGCCATCAGCGCAGAATTTTGCTCCGACTGGCAGGCCCCTGTCACACTAGGGTCTTCTTTAGGATATGGATTTCTGGGGACACTATCCCTGGGAGGCGCCGCAGGGGTGATCAGTGCCAGTAATAGGAACTTCTTCATATGTGGACTGACCATTTTAGGAAACAACACCCTACAAGCATTAGGCGCAATTGACCAAGAACTCGCAGAACTCAGACTATACACACAACAAACGAGATATGCGGTGGACTATCAGCTAGCCAGACAAGGGGGGGTATGCACCATCATCAAGGAAAAATGCATCACATACGTACACGACGAGACACTAAACATAACAGCAGCCATGTCCGGGATACAAAAGCAATTGGATAACTTTAAACAGGGGTTAACAGGGACTGATGGGTGGTTAGGATGGCTGTTTAACACAGTTTGGGGAGCATATATTATGAAGGGATTGATCCTAGTAGTAGCCATCCTGTTCACACTCTGCCTTGGCCTAACCTGTATTAAAGTGATATGTGCAAATATTACATCAGGAATGCTACCCACTGCCAGTATCCAGATGCAAGAACTTAACAACGACCCAGAAGAGGAGGAACAACGGCAAGGACAACAGCTGTACAAATCACTGTTCCTCTGAAGGTCGTCCATGGGGGGTCAGCCATGAATGGCACCCCCTGGACGAGAGGAGGGACTGAAGGAGGAAATTTTCCAGAAAACCATATTTGTATCATCAAACATATTTTTATTGGACTAATTGGCACCACTCATAACGGGCCAACAATGCAGAGGGGCACCCCCGGATGGATATTCGATCGGGTCTCCCCCTGCACAGCTGAGAGACTCACGAATTTCAGAAACTGCGGGAGATCCCTAATCTGCCTAGCAACAGCCTGTAGCTGCATTTTAAACTGGCCAAGGAAGATCAAGATCCCTATGAAACGAGACAGAGAGTGGGTTATCAAAACCAAGCTATCACTGAAATATTACCAATTCGGCCAAGGCAGACATAAAAATCTGATAAACTAAGAGATAAGGATAAAAGGTTAAGAATGAAATACCCCAGACACCCAACAGGACAGGATGACATTAACACTCAATCTCACAAGCAGGAAACACAGACACGGAACAATAGGACCAATTTAAATAAGAAGACACATAGAGATAGTAATGGGAAACGCATTTAGACACCGGGGCAGGACCAAGTAATCCCATTAACACGAACACACACCATACAAATGCTAATCCATGAAACTTCCTAGGGACTTTTGAAACTGACAGACCACTTTATACATATTGTAAAAAGATGCATAATCAAATGTTCCCGCTCAAATTTGGAGCCCTATAAAGATCCAGGGCTGATGTAATCCAATTGAGATCAACGTGGCCAAGCCACTGTTTCTGAGCTGGCTACGGGGGTCTCCCTGGGATCCCAGTAATTGTACAATAAAGACACGCTTTGAACCTTGATTTGCGACTCAACGTCTATTCTGCACTGGTAAGGGATATTTCCCTACAACAATACGCACTCATGCACACACAAAGACAAATACTCTAATACACACACTAATACACACATACACACTCTAATAAATACACTAATTCACACACTAATATAGACACACAACCCCACATACAAACATACGCACACACAAATACACATACACTAATACTCAACACACTAATTTGCACATACGCCCGAATACACACACTAATACACACACGCACACTAATACAACTATTAGCTAGTACACGAGCTAATATGCACACACATACACATGTACATACACACACTAATACATATAGACAAAATATGCAAGCACTCTTTATAAAAGGGGTCTCTGATGGGGAGACGCTCTAAGAAAAGGGTCCCTAATGGGGAGACGCTCTAAGAAAAGGGCTCTCTGATGGGGAGAGGATCTGAGCTTGTTCCCTGTTCTGTATCACGCATATTTCCACACACTGACTCCCAGAAACTTACCGAACTCGGGAACCTGGCCATTCCCACAGCGCAGAACGAGACGGATTTTATCGTGCTCCTGCTTGATCAACTGTACAGCTCGAGAATGTGACATTCCCAGAGTTCGTTCACCATTAATCTCAACCAACTGGTCACCAATCTAAAACCAGGAATAAAACACATCTCAAATCAGTTCATAAAGCCCACATACCCCTCACTGTAATGCTGATATATCCCACACCCGACTGTAATACTTCGAAATACTCCACATGCCCCTCTCTGTAATGCTGATATATCCCACACCCCTCACTGTAACACTTGTATACCCCACACTCCTCACCATAGCACTCCGATATATCCCTACACCCATCACTGTAGGACTCTGATATATTCCATGCAGCTCACTGCAACACTTGATATACCCCACACCCCTCACTGTAACACTCTCACATGTCCCACAGCGCTCATTCTAACACTGATACATCCCACACCCCTCACTGTAACACTGATATATCCCACACCCCTCACTGTAACACTGATATATACCACAGCCCTCACTGTAACACTGATATATATCACAGCCCTCACTGTAACACTGATATATACCACACCCCTCACTGTAACACTGATATATACCACAGCCCTCACTGTAACACTGATATATACCACACCCCTCACTGTAACACTGATATATACCACAGCCCTCACTGTAACACTGATATATATCACAGCCCTCACTGTAACACTGATATATCCCACACCCCTCACTGTAACACTGATATATCCCACACCCCTCACTGTAACACTGATATATACCACAGCCCTCACTGTAACACTGATATATATCACAGCCCTCACTGTAACACTGATATATACCACAGCCCTCACTGTAACACTGATATATATCACAGCCCTCACTGTAACACTGATATATCCCACACCCCTCACTGTAACACTGATATATCCCACACCCCTCACTGTAACACTGATATATACCACAGCCCTCACTGTAACACTGATATATATCACAGCCCTCACTGTAACACTGATATATATCACAGCCCTCACTGTAACACTGATATATACCACAGCCCTCACTGTAACACTGATATATATCACAGCCCTCACTGTAACACTGATATATACCACAGCCCTCACTGTAACACTGATATATATCACAGCCCTCACTGTAACACTGATATATACCACAGCCCTCACTGTAACACTGATATATATCACAGCCCTCACTGTAACACTGATATATACCACAGCCCTCACTGTAACACTGATATATATCACAGCCCTCACTGTAACACTGATATATACCACAGCGCTCATTCTAACACTGATACATCCCACACCCCTCACTGTAACACTGATATATACCACAGCCCTCACTGTAACACTGATATATATCACAGCCCTCACTGTAACACTGATATATACCACAGCCCTCACTGTAACACTGATATATACCACAGCCCTCACTGTAACACTGATATATCCGACACCCCTCACTGTAACACTGATATATCCGACACCCCTCACTGTAACACTGATATATCCCACACCCCTCATTGTAACACTCTGATATATCCCACACCCCTTACTGTAACACTGATATACCCCACACCCCTGACTGCAACACTGATATATCCCACACCCACCAATGTAGCACTCTGATATATCCCACACCCCTCACTGTAACACTCTGATATATCCCACACCCCTCACTGTAACACTCTGATATATCCCACACCCCTCACTGTAACACTCTGATATATCCCACACCCCTCACTGTAACACTCTGATATATCCACACCCCTCACTGTAACACTCTGATATATCCACACCCCTCACTGTAACACTGATATACCCCACACCCCTCACTGTAACACTCTGATATATCTGCTGTGCTCTCCTTACCCTTATCTTTCCACTTGTCATGGCTGGACCCCCCACGATCAGCCCTAAGACGTAGAGGTCCATGTCGTACTCGCAGCCACCCCGAACACTGAATCCGAAGCCTGTTGGACTGCGTTTGAGATCTACTGTGTAAAACTCAGAGCCCTTGCGAGGGTGTGAGCGACAGAGAGAGAGAGAGAGAGGGAGCAAACAATGAGAAACTAGCAGGACCTGTCATGGCCACGTTTCTACCACTCCGCCCTCACCTCCTCTCTGCTTGCATTATCTCCCCCTCCACACCTCACTTCTCCTCTCTCCCTCCTTCCATGATTCCCCCACTCCCCTCTCCTCTTTCTCTTCTGACACTATCCCTCACACCCTTCTCCTCTCGCTCGCTCCTCATTCCATCCTTGCTCGGTTGCCTGAGGAAGAGAGCGTTTGAGGACCAGAACCTCAGGCCCAGAACCAAGCTCATGGTCGACAGATACCTGCCCTCCAATGTGGCTCAAAGAGATGCGGACTATGTACAGCTGGCATCTCAAAACCCTGGTGCTGCCTCTGCAAGATCCTGAAAACCCATTGGCAGGATAGACGCACCGACACAAGTCTTCTCGCTCAGACCAATACCCCCAACTTGAAGCATTCACCACACTGGATCAGCTTCGCTGGGTGAGTCACACCACCCACATGCCTGACAGGACATGGCAAGTGAACCTCAAGAAGGCAGAGGAAATGCCTCAAAGACAACCTCAAAGTTTCCTTGGAAAAAGTGCAACAGTGTCACACACACCTGGGAATCCCTGGCCCGAGACCACCCAAAGTGCAGGAAAAGCATCCAGGAAGGATCTGAACACCTTGAGTGTCATCACCAAGAACTCAGTAAAGCCAAGCCTCAACAGCAGAAGGAGTGCCTAGCAACCGGGGTCAGTCCCCAACTTCGAGCGACTGCCGAAGAAGGTCCCCTTTCCCCCTCCTCTCGAACACATGAACGAGGAACAGGAATAGGCCACTCGGCCCCTCAAGCCTGCTCCACCATTCAATAAGATCATAGCTGATCTGATAGTAACCTCCTCCTACGCCACCCCCTCCCTCCCACTTGCTCAGCCAGAATCTATCCACATCTGCCTTAAAAAATATTTGAAGTCTCTGCTTTCTCCATCTTTTTGGTGAGAAGTCTCACAACACCAGGTTAATGTCCAACAAGTTTATGTGGAATCACGAGCTTTCGGAGCGCTGCTCCTTCATCACTCACCTGGTGGACTTTAACCTGGTGTTGAGAGACTTCTTATTGTGCCCACCCCAGTCCAACGCCGGCATCTCCACCTTTTCAGGAAGAGAGTTCCAGAAACTCATGACCCTCAGAGAAACAAAATGCACCGAATCTCCATTTAAAATGAACAACCCCTTGGCTGGGATTCTCCCCAAAAAATTCTAAGTGTCGAATTCGCATAAAAACTGGAGTAAAATCCCACGGGTTTTTTCAGTGGGAGTTTCAAAATGAATGACCAGCTCCCCACCCCCCAGCAGCCCCACCCCCATCCCCATCTCTGGCTGTAAAACTCTATGACTGTTAATGCTCCAGATGTGCTCTTAACAATGCCCTGTAAAACTGAAGCATATTTTTGTAATCAATTCTCCTTAAGATAAACAATAATAGTCTATTAACTTTCAAATTACCGCTGTACCTGTATACTGGCCTTGTGATTTATGTACTCGGACACCATAGAATCCCTACAGTACAGAAGGAGGCCATTCAGCCCATCAAGTCTGTACTGACCACAATCCCACCCAAACCCTATTCCTGTAACCCCGCACATTTATCCTGGTAATCCCCCCGACACTAAGGGTCAATTTAACACGGCTAATCAACCTAACCCGCACATCTTTGGACTGCGGGAGGAAACCGGAGCACCCGGAGGAAACCCACGCAGACATGGGGAGAATGTGCAAACTCCACACAGACAGTGATCCGAGGCCGGAATTGAAGCTGGGACCCTGGCACTGTGAGGCAGCAGTGCCAACCACTGTGCCCAACGTGCCACTCAAATTGAAATTCCACCAGCTGCCGTGGTGGGATTCGAACTCATGTCCCCAGAACATTGCCTGAGTTTCTGGATTAATTAATCTAGTGATAATACCATTAGGCCAAAACCTCCACCATATCCCTCTGCAGCTCAGAGCTCTGCAATCCCTCACCATTTAGATAATAAGGTTCTTTTTTATTCTTGCTGCCAAAATGGACAATTTTGCATTTGCCCACATTATACTCTATTTGTCAGATCTTTGCCCCACTCACTGAACCTTTCTATATAATGTTGTAGCCTCTTTATGTCCTCTTCTCAATTTATGGTGGCACAGTGGTTAGCACTGCTGCCTCACAACGGCAGGGACCCGGGTTCGATTGCCGGCTTGGGTCACTCATTGTCTGTGTGGAGTTTGCACATTCTCCCCGTGTCTGCGTGGGTTTCCTCCGGGTGCTCCGATTTCCTCCCACAGTCCAAAGATGTGCGGGTTAGGTTGATTGGGCATGATAAATTGCCCCTTAGTATCAGAGAGACCAGCCAGTGTAAATGCATGGGGTTATGGGAATAGGGCCTGGATAGGATTGTGGTCGGTGCAGACTCGATGGGCCGAATGGCCTCCTTCTGCACTAAGATTCTATGATACTTTCCTACTCGTTCTCTGCTTACACCATCCCCCTCCCCTCCCCTCTCCCTTTCTCTCCGTACCCTACTCCCCCCACTCAGATGGAGAGAGTTCTGTTACCTGATCAGGTTGATAGCTGCTCAGCTTTGGTCTCGAGCTGTTAGAAGGGAGAAAATACAAATTATTGGAGTTAATGCCGCGTCTGTTGACGATTGTGTGTCCTCTGACTGTGCCAGTCCCCTGCCCCTCCTCACCCTGCTGATGTTGGCATAAGACGATGGAGCAGAATTAGGCCATTCGATCCATCGAGTCTGCTCCGCCATTCAGTGAGATCATGCCTGATCTGATGTGATAATCCTGAACTCCACTTGCCCGCCTTATCTCCATAAACCTTACTTCCCTTACTGATTAACAATCTGTCTATCTCAGCCTTGAACATACTTAACGATCCGACCTCTTACAACCCTCTGCGGTAAAGAATTCAGATTGACTCCTGTCTGAGAGAAGAAATTCCCCCTTAACTCTGTCTTAAATTGGTGACCCTTACTCTCTGGTCCGAGACTCTCTCACATGGGGAAACAATCTCTCAGCATCTACCCTTTCAAGCCCATTGAGAATCTGTCTCAATAAGGTCGCCTCTGATTCTTCTAAACTCCTATGAATACAGGCCCAAACTACTCAACCTCTCCTCGTGAGAAAATCCCTCCATACCCAGGATCAACTGAGTAAACCTTCTCTGGACTGCCTCAAACGCCAGTCTCTCTTTCCTTAGATAAGGGGACCAAAACTGTTCACAGTATTCCAGGTGTAGTCTAACTAGTGCCTTGTATAGTTTTAACAAATATTCCCTATATATTACTCCATTCCCTTTGAAATAAAGATCAACACTCCATTTGCCTTCCCTCTTACCTGCTGAACTTGTGGCTTAAGCACGAGGATCCCCAAACACCTCTGTGCTGGATCTTCCTGCAGTTTTTGCTCACTTAACCTGTCTCTATCCTGCGCTCGACTCTTAAGGCAGGATTTACTGGCTGCACTCGCTCCAAAACCGGAAAATCCCGCTGGAAGCTAACGGATCTTTGCATGGTCCATCCTCCTGTCCGTCACAATTTCTGTGGCGGGCAGGATGGGAAAATCCTCCCCTTTGTGTCATCCTCACCACTCACCTGCTCACCTATTTTTTTCTCATCCACAAATTTCCCAGTAGTCTAAGTCCTTAATATATATTGTAAATAATTGTGGCCCCAGCACTGATTCCTATGGCACTCCACTAGTTACAGGTCACTAGAAAATGCCCCTTATCCCAACTCTGTTTTCTATCCGTTAGCCAATCCTCAATCCCTGCGAATATACTATCCCCAAAACCATGAGCTCCATTAAGTAGCCTTTTGTACAAAAACTTTTTGAAAATCCAAATAGATCTGTTGGTTTCCCTTTATCTATCCTGCTTGTAGCCACGTCAAAGAATTCTAGTAAATTTGTCAGGCATGATATTCCCTTCATGAAGCCACGCTGACTCTGCTTGATTATATTATGTATTTCCAAATATTTCACGAATCAATCCCAGCTTCTCGGACTACCTGGATCCACTACAGTTTGCCTACTGCTGCAACAGGTCCACAGCAGACGCCATTTCTCTGGCCCTGCACTCAACCCTGGAACAAGATAACAAGGACACCGATATCAGACTCCTATTTATTGACTACAGCTCAGCCTTCAACACAATTATTCCCACGAAACTCATCTCCAAACTCCGTGGCCTGGGCCTCAGCACCTCCCTCTGCGACTGGATCCTGAACTTCCTAACTCACAGACCACAATCAGTAAGGATAGGCAACAACACCTCCTCCACGATAATCCTCAACACCGGTGCCCCACAAGGCTGTGTTCTCAGCCCCCTACGATACTCCTTGTACATCTATGACTGTGTGGCCAAATTCCCTTCCAATTCGATTTTCAAGTTTGCTGATGACACACTGTTGTGGGTTGGATCTCAAACAGTGACAAGACAGAGTACAGGAATGAGATAGAGAATCTGGTGAACTGGTGTGGCACCAATAATCTCTCCCTCAATGTCAACAAAACGAAGGAGATTGTCATCGACTTCAGGAAGCGTAAAGGAGAACATGCCCCTGTCTACATCAATGGGGATGAAGTAGAAATGGTCGAGAGCTTCAAGTTTTTAGGTGTCCAGATCACCAACAACCTGTCCTGGTCCCCCATGCCGACACTATAGTTAAGAAAGCCCACCAACGCCTCTACTTTCTCAGAAGACTAAGGAAATTTGACATGTCAGCTACGACTCGCACCAATTTTTACAGATGCACCATAGAAAGCACTCTTTCTGGTTGTATCACAGCTTGGTATGGCTCCTGCTCTGCCCAGGACCATAAGAAACTACAAAAGGTCATGAATGTAGCCCAATCCATCATGCAAACCAGCCTCCCATCCATTGACTCTGTCTACACTTTCCGATGCCTCGGCAAAGCAGCCAGCATAATTAAGGACCACACACACTCTGGACCTTCTTCCTTTGGGAAAAAGATACAAAAGTCTGAGGTCACGTACCAACCGACTCAAGAACAGCTTCTTCCCTGCTGCTGTCAGACTTTTGAATGAACTTACCTGGCATTACGTTGATCTTTCTCTACACCCTAGCTATGATATAACACTACATTCTGCACTCTCTCGTTTCCTTCTCTATGAACGGTATGTTTTGTCTGTATAGCGCGCAAGAAACAATACTTTTCACTGTGTGTTAATACATGTGACAATAATAAATCAAATCAAATCAAATGCTCTGCTATTGCATCCTTTATAATGGTCTCTTAACATTTTCCCAATGATAGATGTTAAGCGAACTGGCCAATAATTTCCTGTTGTTTGACTCCCTCCCTTTTTGAATAACGGCGTTACATTGGCAGTTTTCCAAACCTCTGGAACTTTTCCAAAATTTATGGATTCTTAGAAGATTATAACGAGAGCATCCACTATTTCCACACCACCTCTGGAAACTGGCCACTTGGTTTGACACACTGCCATGTGTCCCCAAGCATATGACGAGATCGAACATTAATGAGGTAAGTTACTAGTATACGGAGGTGGCCATTCAGCCTATCGTAGTCGTGCTGTTCTTTGAAAGAGCAACCAAATGAATCGCACTCCTCCTTGCTTTTTCACCCAGAGCCCGGAACATTTTCCCCTTCCAGTATTTATCCAATTCCTGTCATGTAAAAGTTCCTGATGAACCTATTTGGACCACCCTTTCAGACAGCACCTTCCAGACTGCCAGATATCTCTCCTCTGCTTCTTATCCCGATTCTCTTCAATCCACGTCCCTCTGGTGACACACTCTAGTGAATGCGTCCATCCTGAACGAATCTACCCCATCACTTGAGGAGGCCACAGCACAAAGAACAGGAGGAGTACATCCACCTACCTTACTCCTGGGATGTCCCGCGGCGCTGAGAGGCTCTGGGATCTTCGCTCCCCCTCCCGTGAATCGGAGGTCCCTGTTGGAATTCACAAAGGCATTAGGAACCACGTGGCCAGTTCGACTCAGTAGGATAGTGCCACAACACAATCTGAGAGTGCAGAGGGAGCTTTACTCTGTATCAAACCCTGTGCTGTACCTGTCCTGGGAGTGTTTGATGGGGACAGTGCAGAGGGAGATTTACTCTGTACCTAACCCCGTGCTGTCCTGGGAGTGTTTGAAGGGGACAGTGTAGAGGGAGATTTACTCTGTATTTAACCCCGTGTTGTACCTGTCCTGGGAGTGTTTAATGGGGTCAGTGTGGAGGGAGCTTTACTCTGTACATAACCCCATGCTGCACCTGTCATAGAATCCTACAGTGCAGGAGGAGGCCATTCGGCCCATCAATCCCATCCAGGCCCCATCCCCACAGCCCCATGTATTTATCCTAGATTCCATCCTGTTCTGGATCAATGGTGGAGCTCTTGTATTAATGCCACCGCTCTCTCCCGCATACTTCCCCTTTAAAGGGAGATTGAATATCCGTTTTAAAGGATTGTGAAATCTGCTTCAACTGTTGTTTCAGGCTGTGTTTCACAATAACTGGCTGTGTAAAGAAAAAATCTCCTCATCTGCCCCTTCTCCAAACCCATTCTCTTCGATCCCTATCCCTTCCAGTTACCCACCCTCCTGCCATTAGAAACACTTTCTACTCATTTAGATCCATACAATCCCTACAGTGCAGAGAGAGGCCATTTGGCCCATTGAATCTGCACCAACTCTCCAAAAGACTATCTTAACCCAGTCCCAATCTCCATACCATCGTGCATTTATCATGGCCAATCCAACGAACCTGCGCATCTTTGGACACTAACGGGCAATTTAGCTTGGCCAATCCATCTAACCTGCACATCTTTGGACAGTGGCAGAAATCGGAGAGACGGGGTGAATGTGCAAACATGACCCAGACAATCACACAACACTGGAATCGAACCCAGGTCCCTGGCACTGTGAGGAAGCAGTGCCAACTACTGTGCCACCATGTTGCTCCATCCTTGATTTGGAACCCCTTGATTAAATCTCCCCCCTTATCTTCTCTGCTCTAAGGACAGCAATCCCAGCATCTCCCAGCTACTGGAGTCCCTTCCCTACGCATTCTCACCTATTGTGCCTTGGCAAGGCCACACCTGGAGTAAGATGTCCAATTTTAACCTCCTTACATAGGGAAAGATATGCCGTCATTGGGACTGGTTCCTGGGATGAGGGAGTCTGCCCTCTGAGGGCAGATTGTGCCGATGACACCTATATTCCCAAGGGTTTCGAAGAACAAGAGACGATGCAATTGAAACCTGTAAGATGCCTAAGGGAATTTGCAGGCGGGGCGGGGGGGTCACATCCTTGGGATAAGGGGGCATCCATTTCGGACTAGGAACCAGGAAAAATGTCTTCACTTGGAGAGCTGTAAATTCAGCCAATCAACATATTCAAGACTGTGGGTTAATAGAGGAAAGGAAAGATGGGATATGGGGACAGTCGGAAGGTGGATTGAGGGAGCAGCTCTGTTGAATGGGGGAGCAGGTTCGAGCGGTTGAATGGGGTAGCAGGTTCGAGCGGCTGAATGGCCTCCTCCTGATGTTCTTGCTTTCCCACCATTTCTGAAGTCATGGGTTCTGCTTAATCATGATTCTCAGGCATGTCAGTTCTCCACGTTATCTATGCAACGGATTCTGCTGCTCTCTGTGATCCCTCTCTGTCTCTGTTTCACTGTAGCTGCTTTTCTTTTGCCTTACTCTCTGTGCCACTCGGTTAACCAGGATGTTGCCTTTGCTGAAGATTTTCAGCCATGAGGAGAGGCTGAGGTTGTTTTCCTTAGAGCAGAGAAGGCTGAGGGGGATCCTAATTGAGATGTCCAAAATTATGAGGAACATAGATAGGAAGAACATTTGCAGAGGGATCATTAACTAGGGGCTCAGATTTAAGATCGGGGCAGGAGATTTAGAGGGGATGTGAGGAGAAACTTTTTCACCCAGAGGGCGGTGGGAATCTGGGACTCACTGCCTGAAAAGCTGGTAAAGGCGGGAACCCTCACAACATTTGAGAAGCATTTAGATGAGCATTTGAAATACAAAAGTATGGTCAAAGTGCTGAAAAATGGGATTAAAATGGATAGGTGCTTGATGGCCAGTGCAGGCATGATGGGTCGAAGGGCCTCCTTCTGTGCTGTAAAACTCTATGGCTTTCTGACTCCTTTTTTCGCAGTGCTCGTGAAGCTGTGCTTGCTCTGTCTCACACAAGCACAGATACTGGTATGCTATCCCAGCTGCATAGTGTTGGCTGTAAGGTCTGGCACATAAAGTGTTGTAAGAAGTTTAACAACACCAGGTTAAAGTCCAACAGGTTTATTTGGTAGCAAAAGCCACACAAGCTTTCGGAGCTCTAAGCCCCTTCTTCAGGTGAGTGGGAATTCTGTTCACAAACAGAGCTTATAAAGACACAGACTCAATTTACATGAATAATGGTTGGAATGCGAATACTTACAACTAATCAAGTCTTTAAGAAACGAAACAATGCGAGTGGAGAGAGCATCAAGACAGGCTAAAAAGATGTGTATTGTCTCCAGACAAGACAGCCAGTGAAACTCTGCAGGTCCACGCAACTGTGGGAGTTACAAATAGTGTGACATGAACCCAATATCCCGGTTGAGGCCGTCCTCGTGTGTGCGGAACTTGGCTATCAGTTTCTGCTCAGTGACTCTGCGCTGTCGTGTGTCGCGAAGGCCGCCTTGGAGAACGCTTACCCTGGTGTTGTTAAACATCTTACTGTGTTTACCCCAGTCCAACGCCGGCATCTCCACATCATGACATAAAGTGTTAACATGGGACTATGCACTGTGATGTCAGAGAGCATATGAGCCGCAGCCCGGGGTCAGACTGATGCTGGATGGAGCCATGTACACAAGCAAACATGGAGACTCTTTCCAGTGGGGGTTCCGCAGGGGCCCTTGGTATCTGTGGCGTACATGAATGATTTGGACTTAAATGTAGGGGATGTCATCAAGAAGTTCGCAGATGACGTGAAATTGGTAGGGTGGTAAATATTGAGGAGGATACCCACAGACTGCAGGAGGAAAACAATAGGCTGGTCAGGTAGGCAGAGCAGTGGCAAATGGAATTCAACCCGGAAAAGGGTGAGGCACTGAATTTGGGGAGGACTGACAAGGGAAAGGATTACACCATGAATTCTAGGACCCTAGAAAATACTGAAGATCAGAGGGACCTTGGGAGTGTGTATCCATAGATCCGGTGAAGGTGGCAGGGCAGGTAGATAAGGTGGTTAAGCAGGCATATGGCATACTTCCCTTTATTAGCCAAGACATAGAGTCATAGAATCGCTACAGTGCAGAAGACGGCCATTTGGCCCATCGAATCTGCATCGACTCTCCGCCAGAGAATCCCACCCAGGCCCTATCCCCATAACTGCACATATTTACCCGGCTAACCCCCTAAACCCACACATCTTGAGACATTTAGGGGCAATTTAGCACGGCCAATCCACCTAACCTGCACATCTTTGGACTCTGGGAGGAGACCGGAGCACCCAGAGGAAACCCACACAGACACGGGGAGAATGTGTAAACTCCACACAGTGACCAAAGGCCGAATTGAACCCAGGTCCCTGAAGCTGTGAGGCAGCAGTATTAACCACTGTGCCACCCAATACAAGAGCTGGGAGGTCATGATGGAAATGTATAAAATGCTGGTTAGGCCACAACTGGAGTACTGTGTGCAGTTCTGGTCACCACATTATAGAAAGGATGTGACTGCACTGGAGAGGGTGCAGAGGAGATTCACCAGGATGTTGATCTGAGCTATGAGGAAAGATCAGATAAGCAGAGGCTGTTTTTGTTGCAGCAGTGAAGGTTGAGAGGGGACCAGATAGAGGGGTACAAGATCATGAGGGGCATATATAGGGTGGATAGGAAGGCACTTTTCCCATCAGTACAGGGGCCAATAACCAGGGGGCATAGATTAACAGTGAGTGGTATAAGGTTAAAAGGGGAGTTGAGGAAAAACTTTTTCACCCAGAGAGTGGTGGGAATCTGGAACTCACTGCCTGCAATGGTGGTGGACGTGGGAACTCTCACTATATTTAAGAAGTATTTAGAAATTCAGTGTCCCTGCCATAACCCCCAGGGCTATGGGCCAAGCGCTGGAAAATAGATTAGTGTAGTCAGATCATTGACTGGCATGGACACGATGGGCCAAATGGTCTCATGCTGTGCTGAAAATATCTGTGAATCTATGTAGTTAAAGGCCGATTTAAAACTCTGAAAGCTTTGTCTGGTCTGTCGCAGGTATGAAGTATGGATTTCGCCAGATAGCAGTGAAATTCCATCTCAACCTCTCATTCTTTTAAACTCCAATGGATGCAGATCCAACCTGCTCAACATTCCCTCATAAGACAAGCCCTTCATTCCAGGAATTGGTCCAGTGAACCTTCTCTGAACTGTTTCTGGAGTACTGCATGCAGTCTGAGTCTCCCTACCTCAGAAAGAATTTACTTGCCAAAGCTGAATTGTAGCATAGGTTCACTCGGCTGATACCGGGGTTGGGTTGGACTGTCCTATAAGGAAAAATTGGTTTGACTGGGCCTGTATTCACTCGAGCTTAGGAGTCCAAAGATGTACGGGTTAGGTTGATTGGCCATGCTAAAATTGACCCTAGTGTCATGGGGATCAGCAGGGTAAATATGTGGGGTTACGGGAATGGGGCCTGGGTGGGATTGTGGTCGGTGCAGACTCGATGGCCGAATGGCCTCCTTCTGCACTGTAGGGATTCTATGGATGAAAGGAGATCTGATTGAAATGTATAACATTCTAACAGGGCTGGACAGACCAGATGCAGAGAGGATTTTTCCCTGGTTGGGGAATCTAGAACCAGGAGACACAGTCCCAGGATATGTGTTAGGCCATTTAGGGCTGAGATGAGAAAACATTTCTTCACTCAAAGGGTCGTGAACCTGTGGAATTCTCTACCACAGAAGGCTGTGGAGGCCAAGTCACTGAATGTATTCAAGAAAGAGATGGATTTACTTTAGATTTTAATGACATCAAAGGGTGAAAGCAGGAATACGGCGTTGAGATAGACGATCAACCATGGTCATATTGAATGGTGGAGCAGACTCGAAGGAAGGAATGGTCCGCTCTTGCTTCTAATTTCTAGGTTTCTAATGCAATTATATCCTTTTTTAGGTAAGGTGACCAAAACTGTACACAGTACTCCAGGTGTGGTCTCACTAGTACAACTACAGCAAGACACCCCTATTTTTATACACCATCCCCTCTGGCAATAAACACAAATATCCTTTTTGATTTCCTGGTTCTACCCGAGGACAAACTTTTCCTGATTTGGGTACCAGGTCAGCCAGATCCCTCTGTACTCAGAGCTCTGCAGTCTCTCTCTGTTTGGATAATAAGCTGCTTTTGTATTCTTCGTTGTAATCACACAAACATTATCGCACATTATAAATCCATTGTACCCGCCAAATATAAAGAAATACTGGACAAGTCTATACAACCTATCCTCAGAATTGAACTCCTTCAGGACTGTTATCATTCTGGGCAACCGGACTGAGCCCAAGACTGATATACGCTTCCCGAGTTCCGGGGTGATGGGGGCTAGATAAGTTGCATGTTGGAAATGTGTGTGCGTATGTGTGTGTGTGTGTGTTGGAGATGTGTGTGTGTTGGAGGTCTGTGTGTGTGTGTGTGTTGGAGGTCATAGAGTCATAGAGGTTTACAGCATGGAAACAGGCCCTTCGGCCCAACTTGTCCACCCTTTTTTTTAAACCCCTAAGCTAATCCCAATTGCCCACATTTGGCCCATATCCCACTACACCCATATTATCCATGTAACTATCTAAATGCTTTTTAAAAGACAACATTGTACCTGCCTCTACTCCTACCTCTGGCAGCTTGTTCCAGGCACACACCACCCTCTGTGTGAAAGAATTGCCCCTCTGGACACTTTTGTATCTCTCCCCTCTCACCTTAAACCTGTGCCCTCTAGTTTTAGACTCCCCTACTTTTGGAAAAAGATACTAACTCTCTAGCTGATCTGTGCCCCTCATTAGTTTATAGACTTCTGTAAGATCACCCCTCAGCCTCCAACGCTCCAGAGAGAAATGTCCCAGTCTATCCAGTCTCTCCTTATAACCCAAACCATCAAGTCCCGGTAGCATCCTAGTAAATCTTTTCTGCACTCTTTCTAGTTTAATAATATCCTTTCTACAATAGGGTGACCAGAACTGCATACAGTATTCCAAGTGTGGCCTTACCAATGTCTTGTACAACTTCAACAAGACATCCCAACTCCTGTATTCAATGTTCTGACTGATGAAACCAAGCATGCCGAATGTCTTCTTCACCACCTTGTCCATCTGTGACTCCACTTTCAAGGAGCTATGAACATGTACCCTCGATCTCTTTGTTCTGTAACTCTCCCCAACGCCCTACCATTAACTGAATAAGTCCTGCCCTGGTTCAATCTACCAAAATTCATCACCTTGCATTTGTCTAAATTAAACTCCATCTGCCATTCGTCAGCCCACTGGCCCAATTGATCAAGATCCCGTTGCAATCGGAAATAACTTTCTTCACTGTCCACTATGCCACCAATCTTAGTGTCATCGGTAAACTTACTAACCATGCCTCCTATATTCTCATCCAAATTATTAATATAAATGACAAATAACAGTGGGCCCAGCACTGATCCCTGAGGCACACCGCAAGTCACAGGCCTCCAGTTTGAAAAACAACTCTCTACACCACCCTTTGGCTTCTGTCAAGAAGCCAATTTTGTATCCATTTAGATACCTCACCGTGGATCCCGTGAGATTTAACTTTATGCAACAACCTATCATGCGGTACCTTGTCAAAGGCCTTGCTAAAGTCCGTGTAGACAACATCAACTGCACTGCCCTCATCTACCTTCTCGGTTACCCTTTCAAAAAACTCAATCAAATTTGTGAGACATGATTTTCCACTCACAAAGCCATGCTGACTGTCCCTAATCAGTCCTTGTGTCTCTAAATGCCTGTAGATCCTGTCTCTCAAAATACCTTCCAACAACTTACCCACTACAGATGTGAGGCTCACTGGCCTGTAGTTCCCAGACTTTTTCCTGCAGCCCTTCTTAAACAAACGCACAACATTTGCCACTCTCCAATCTTCAGGCACCTCACCCGTGACTATCGATGATTCAAATATCTCAGCTAAGGGACCCGCAATTTCCTCCCTCGCCTCCCATAATGTCCTGGGATACATTTCATCAGGTCCCGGGGATTTATCTACCTTGATGCACTTTAAGACTTCCAGCATCTCCTTCTCTGTAATATGTACACTCCTCAAAACATCACTATTTATTTCCCCAAGTTCCCTAACATCCATGCTTTTCTCAACAGTAAATACTGATGAGAAATATGTATTTTGGATCTCACCCATTTCTTGTGGATCCGCACATAGATGACCTTGTTGATCCTTAAGAGGCTCTACTCTCTCCCTTGTTACTCTTTTGCCCTTTATGTATTTGTAGAAGCTCTTTGGATTCTCCTTTGCCTTATCTGCCAAAACAATCTCGTGTCCTCTTTTTGCCCTCCTGATTTCTCTCTTAACTCTTCTCCTTCACTCACTATACTCTTCAAAACTGTCTCTTCACTGTCTGTGTGGAGTTTGCACGTTCTCCTCGTGTCTGCGTGGGTTTCCTCCGGGTGCTCCGGTTTCCTCCCACAGTCCAAAGATGTGCAGGTTAGGTTGATTGGCCAGGTTAAAAATTGCCCCTTAGAATCCTAAAATGCGTAGGTTAGAGGTATTAGCAGGTAACTATGTGGGGGTAGGGCCTGGGTGGGATTGTGGTCGGTGCAGACTCGATGGGCCGAATGGCCTCCTTCTGCACTGTAGGGTTTCTATGATTTCAAGGGATTCACTTGATTTCAGCTGCCTATGCATATCATGTGCCTCTTTCTTCTTCTTGACCAGGGCCTCAATATCCTGAGTCATCCAGGGTTCCCTACTTCTGCCAGCCTTGCCCTTCACTCGAAGAGGAATGTGTTTACCCTGATAGCTGGTTTTGCCTGCCACTTACCAAACTTCCCTTTGCCTTCCCACAGACTTCCCCAATTAACTTTTGAAAGTTCCTGCCTGATACCATCAAAATTGGTGTGCGTGTGTTGGAGGTGTGTGTGTATTGGAGGGGTGTGTGTGTGTGTGTGTTGGAGGTGTATGTGTGTGTGTGTATTGGAGGTGTGTGTGTGTGTTGGAGGTGTGTGTGTGTGTTGGAGGTGTATGCGTATGTTGGAATTGTGTGCATGTGTGTGTGTGTGTTGGAGGTGTGTGTGTTAGAGGTGCGTGTGTGTGTGTTGGAGGTGTGTGTGTGTGTTGGAGGTGTGTGTGTGTGTTGGAGGTGTGTGTGTGTGTTGGAGGTGTGTGTGTGTGTGTTGGAGGTGTGTGTGTGTGTGTTGGAGGTGTGTGTGTGTGTTGGAGGTGTCTGTGTGTGTGTGTGATGGAGGTGTGTGTGTTAGAGGTGCGTGTGTGGGTGTTGGAGGTGTGTGTGTGTATTGGAGGTGTGTGTGTGTGCGTTGGAGGTGTGTGTGTGTGCGTTGGAGGTGTGTGTGTGTGTTGGAGGTGTCTGTGTGTGTGTGTGATGGAGGTGTCTGTGTGTGTGTGTGTGATGGAGGTGTGTGTGTTAGAGGTGCGTGTGTGGGTGTTGGAGGTGCGTGTGTGGGTGTTGGAGGTGTGTGTGTGTGCGTTGGAGGTGTGTGCGTGTGTGTTGGAGGTGTGTGTGTGTGTGTTGGAGGTGTGTGTGTGTGCGTTGGAGGTGTGTGCGTGTGTGTTGGAGGTGTGTGTGTGTGTGTGTGTTGGAGGACTGGTTTATGCAGAGCTCTCAACAGCTGAAGTGAAGCATAATTTCTAGCTCTGTGCATTCCAGGCCAACACTGCGAGAGTTTTTTTTGGACTGATTTATGTCTGGTCCCGTGGATTGGGTCTCAAGGTCACAGGGACAACACTCTGTCAATGGTAGCCTCTCACGCACCGTTACATTCCCGAGTGCCGAGATGTGGCTTCCTGCTGCTGCTGCCTCCTTTGTCCTTGACCAGGAGAGATCGTCCGTCAAGCGTCGGCCTGCGATCTCCCACCTGAGAGGTCTCGTGACGTTCTGGAAAGTTGGTGTTGGCTGGGTGGCTGGTCTTCAGGGGAATGAAGGCACTGGCTGAGGAAATCATACACACCATGTTAATAAACCCTTTCCACCCTGGGATACACAGAGAATCGCTGTATAAACCGCACACATACACATTAACGTACACGCACACACAATGAACATAAAAACATAGGAAACAGGAGCAGGAGGAGGCCATTCGGCCCTTTGAGACTGCTCTACCATTCATTATGATCATGGCTGATAATCCAACTCAATAGCCTGATCCCGCCTGTCCCCGCCTCCTTTGAAGCCCTTTGCCTCAAATGCTATATCTAACTTCATTGAAAACTTTCAATGTTTTAGCCTCAACTACTTTCTGTGGTAGCGAATTTGATAGACTGACTACACACACTCACACGCAATTAACACACACATACACTAACAGCCACATACAACACAGACAAATACACAAACACTAACACAAACATACACTAACATATACATAAATGCACACGCGCACAAATCCACACACAAATACACATACGTAGAATCATAGAATCCCTACAGTGCAGAAAGAGGCCATTAGGCTCATCGAGTTTGCACCGATCACAATCCCTCCCAGGTCCTATCTCCATAACCCCACTTATTTACCCTACTAACCCCCTGACACTAAGGGGCAGTTTAGCATGGCCAATCAACCTAACCTGTACATCTTTGGACTGTGGGATGAAATGGGAGCACCCGGAGGAAACCCACACAGACACGGGGAGAATGCGCAAATTCCACACAGACAGTCACCCAGGCCGCGAATCGAACCTGGGCCCCTGGCACTGTGAGGCAGCAGTGCTGAACACATGAATACACTTACAAACAAACACATGCACAAACACTAATGCAAATACAAACACAAACATTAATGCACACACACACACAAATACACTCATTAACACACACACATACATATATGTATATATACACACTAACACTCACATACAAATACAGTAAAACATACAGATACACACACATGTATCTGTGTTATACAAAGAACAGTACAGCACAGGAACAGACCCTTCGGCCCACCAAGCCTGCACCGATCATGTTATCCTAACTAGACTAACCACTTGTATCCCTTCATGTATCTATCCAGATAATTCTTAAATGTCGCTAACGTGTCTGCCTCAACCACCTCACTTGGCAGTACATTCCAGGCCCCCACCACCCTCTGTGTAAAAAACTTCCCCCGCACATCTCCATTGAACCTTTCTGATCTTGAACCTGTGCCCCATTGTAATTGTCATTTCTGCCTTGGGAAAAACTGTTCACCTTATCTATGCCCCTCATAATTTTATAAACTTCTATCAGGTTGCCCCTCAGCTTCCATCTTTTCCGGGAGAACAATCCCAGTTTATTCAATCTCTCCTCATAGCTAATACCCTTCATACCAGGCAACACCCTGGTAAACTCCCTCCCTCCATGTCCTTCTGGTAGTGTGGTGACCAGAATTGGACACAGTATTCCAAATGTAGCCTAACCAATGTTTTATGCAAATACAAACGCAACGTTTAATATAACTGTAACTTAAGTTGCCAATTTTTATATTCAATGCCCCGGCCGATGAAGGCAAGTATGCCACATGCTTTCTTCACCACCTTTTCCACCTCTGCTGCCACTCGTAAGGATCTGTGGACCTGTACTCCCAGATCTCTCTGTATGTTTAACACAAACATTAACAGAAACATACACTGTACATACGCAGAAACACACATGTACACAAATCCACACAAAAATGCACACAGAAATGCACACACAAATACGCACTCACAAACACACACAAATACACACACTAACACAGAGATACACAACAAATATATACACACACTAAAATACACAGTCACACAAGTACACTAACACACACACACACTGTGAATAAAAACTGTTCACCCTGGTGTGTACAGATTATCTTTATAAACCACACACATCACTATTACCAAACCCCGGTGGTACAAGGAGCCTCTGCGGAAATGGTAAATGAAATCGGAGTCCCCCTCAGTTCCTCGGAGTCCCAGTTTATAATGAGTAGTGCCTCACTGAAGACTCACTAGTCACCAACTCTCCCAGCAAGCTGGATCAAAGCCTTACGTTTAAATCGGGTGGTTTTCCTCAGCGCTGTCCGTGCTTGCTCGAACATCCTTCTCATCTCTGCGGGACAATCCTGCTTGGTGCCGGTAATGGTGTCTACCTGGCCCTTCACACAGTCTGACTCACCAGGCTGCAGTTCATGAGGGTTCCCTCATCTGCATAAGTAATGGTCACAGCCTGTGCTGCTCCAGTGCTCACAACATCACAAGACTGAGCTCACACCAGTCTTGGTTAGCTCACCTCATATTCCCACCCTCCCTCCCACCGTCAATCTGAACACCACACAGCAGGACAGGCACAGGTCCAGCCCTGGTCTGTGCGGAGCTCGCCGTTCTCAGCTGCGCTGGCAATGCCGGGGTTGTGATGTGGAGATGCCGGCGTTGGACTGGGGTGAACACAGTAAGAGTTTTAACAACACCAGGTTAAAGTCCAACAGGTTTATTTGGTAGCAAATACCATTAAATTGCATTAAATGCCGGGGTTCACAATGGAGAGAGAGGGGACAGGACAGCTGTGTGAGAGAGGTGAACAGAGACAGCTTCCATGTTCAATATGATACCCTCCTGGGTAAATATCCTGCCAGGATGTTAACTCCAGATTAGCCGCCTGGTGAGCTGCCATCTGGAGGATGGAAGCGGAGGAGATTAGGGAGCATTAGTACAGGTGGTATAGGTGGCATCCTCATAACAGGAGGGTTGAATTATTTAAATCTGAAAACAACAGGCGGAGTCAATCAACATTCCGAACCCACTTTCTCCCCATAGTCCTGTATCAATCCCCAAACTAATCCCATTGTCCTACTCTCTCCCCTTAACCCTGTATCAATCCCAAACTAACCCTACTGTCCTACTCTCTCCCCATAAACTGTATCAATCCCAAACTAATCCCACTGTCCTACTCTCTCCCCATAGTCCTGTATCAATCCCCAAACTAATCCCACTGTCCTGCTCTCTCCCCATAGCCCTGTATCAATCCCAAACGAACACTACTGTCCTACTCTCTCCCCATAAACTGTATCAATCCCAAACTAATCCCACTGCCTGCGCTCTCCCCATAGCCCTGTATCAATCCCCAAACTCATCCCACTGTCCTACTCTCTCCCCACAGCCCTGTATCAATTGCCAAACTAATCCTACTGCCCCACGCTCTCTCCATAGCCCTGTATCAATCCCAAACTAATTCCACTGTCTCACTCTCTCCCTATAGCCCTGTATGAATCCCCAAATTAATCCCACTGCCCCACCCTCTCCCCATAGCCCTGTATCAATCCCAAATTAATATTTTGCTCCTTTACCCAGTGTGCCAGTGCCTGCCATTTTACCCAGTGATGCCAGTGCCTGCCATTTTACCCAGTGTGCCAGTGCCTGCCATTTTACCCAGTGATGCCAGTGCCTGCCATTTTACCCAGTGATGCCAGTGCCTGCCATCTTACCCAGTGTGCCAGTGCCTGCCATCTTACCCAGTGATGCCAGTGCCTGCCATCTTACCCAGTGATGCCAGTGTCTGCCATCTTACCCAGTGATGCCTTGTCTCCGAATGCATTCTGTGATGAAACTGCGAGGACCTCAGATCCCTCTTCCTCCCACTGAGGGTGAACGTCCGCTTGCTTTTGGCTACTTATAGTCTTCTCTTGTGTCTGACTGTGGGGGGACTCCAGGTCCTGTTGTCCAGAGCTGACACCAATGGCTGGCACTCCATCTGTGTCTCTGCTTCCTCGCTCTGTGGTCCCAGACTGCAGCTGAGCTGAACTATCAGCCAAAGACTTTGTGGAATTGGGCGAGTGCGGTGTGCCAGTTAGGGGGACCTCCACTGCAGTGAAGAAAGAAGCAATCTCTTATCCTTCTATACCCTAATAACACGCTTCCCACTGCCCCAGCAACCCCATACCCAACCAACACCATTCAGCATGGAGTGAGACTGACCGACATACCCTAATAACACACTTCTCACTTCCCCAGTGATACCTATACTCCAAAAAGCACCATCCAGAATAGAACGAACATCGCCAATATACACCCTTTTACAGAGTCTCCCAATCCGAGACCTCTTTTATAGAGAGAGTCTCCCCATCAAAAACCACTTTTATAGAGAAAGTCTCTCCATCAGAGACCCCTTTTATCGTCTCCCTCATCAGAGACCCCTTTTATAGAGTCTCCCCATCAGAGGCGCCCTTCATCGAGTCTCCCCCATCATAGTCCTCATTTATAGAGAGTCTTCCCATCAGAGACCCTTCTTGTAGAGAGTCTCCCATAAGAGTCCCCTTTCATAGAGACAGTCTCCCCATCAGAGACCCCTTTTATAAAGAGGGTCTCCCCATCAGAGATCCTTTTATAGAGTTTCCCCATCAGAGACCAGTTTTATCGAGAGTCAAATAACTTCCCAGAGATGCTGAGGGTCGAGCGAGGAGGAGGAATTGCCAGGAATTTAGTATTACTAAAAAGGTTTTGATGCAATTAATGGTACTGAAAGCTGACAAATCTCTAGGGATCTGATAATCTACATCTCAGGTACCAAAGAAGCGGCATTGAAATGGTGGATGTGTTAGTTATCATCTTCCAAAATTCTATAGATTCCCGAACAGTCCTGGCAGATTGGAGCGTGGCAAGTTTAACCATGCTATTTAATGAAAGGACGGAGAGAGAAAACAGGGCATTACAGACCAGTTAGCCAAACATCAGTAGTAGGGAAAATGCTCGAATCTATTATCAAGGATGCAATAACAGGATACAGAGAAAATATCAACAGGTTTAGACAAAATCAACATGGATGTATGAAAGGGAATTGGCAAACAACTGGAGTTTTATTCGAGGATGTAACTAGTAGAATAAATAAGGGAGAACCAGTGGATGTGGTGTATTTGGGTTTTCAGAAATCTTTTGATAAAGTCCCACATAAGAGGTTAGTATGCAAAATTAAAGCGCATGGGATTGGGGTAATATATTGGCATGGATTGAGAATTGGTTAGCAGACAGGAAACAGACAGTAAGAATAAATGAGTCTTTGTGGAAGTGGCCGGCAGTGACTAGTGGGGTTACACAGGGATCAGTGCTGGGACCCCAGTTATTCACTATATACATCAATGATTTGGATGAGGGAACTATTAAGTATCATTTTCAAATTTTACTAATAACACAAAAGTTGGTGGGAATGTGAGTGGTGTGGAGGATGTTAAGAGGCTTCAAAAGGTGATTTAGACAAGTTGAATGTGTGGACAAATGTGTAGCAGGTTCAGTATAATGTGGATGAATGTGAAGTTCTCCACTTTGGATGGAGACACAGAATGGCAGAGTATTATTTAAAAGGTAACAGGTTGGGAAATGTTAATGTACAAAGGGCCTTAGTACACAAGTCACTGAAAGCTAGCATGCAGGTACAGCGAGCAATTATAGAATCATTGAGATATACAGCACAGAAACAGGCCCTTTGGCCCAAATCGTCCATGCCAACCAGGTTTCCTAAACTGAACTGGTCTCATTTGCCTGCGTTTGGCCTATATCTCTCTCAACCTTTCCCATCCATGAACCTGTCCAAATGTATTTTAAATTTTGGAATTGTACCCACCTCAACCACTTCCTCTGACAACACATTCCATACACGCACCACCCTCTGTGTAAAAAATTGCCCCTCAGGTCCCTTTTAAATCTTTCCCCTCTCACCTTAAGCCTATGCCCTCTAGTATTGGACTCCCCTACCCTGCGGAAAAGACCTTGGCTATTCACCTTATCTGTTTCCCTCATGATTTTATAAACCTCTATAAGGTCACCCCCCATCCTCCTACGTTGCAGGGAAAAAAGTCCCAGCCTATTCAGCCTCTCCTTATTATTCAAAGCTTCCAGTCAAAGAACAAAGAACAATACAGCACAGGAACAGGCCCTTCGGCCCTCCAAGCCCGCGCCGCTCCCCGGTCCAGGATTGAATCCTGAATCCAGGATCCCCGCCCAATTTTCCAGCCTATCTACATACCAATATCCTATCCACCGAGCTGTCCCTCACAGCTACGATGCTGTAGTAACAATGTCCCAGTAACATCCTTGTAAATCTTTTTTGCACCCTTTCCAGTTTAATAACATCCTTCCTATACAGGGCGACCAGAATTGTATACAGTACTCCAGATGTGGCCTTACCAATGTCTTGCACAGTTGTAACATAATATCCCAACTCCTGTATTTAGGACAGATGTTAGAGGTAGGTTCTTTACTCAGAGAGTAGTAAGGGCGTGGAATGCCCTGCCTGCAGCAGTGGTGGACTCGTCAACGTTGAGAGCGTTCAAGTGGTTATTGGATAAACATATGGATGATATTGGAATAGTGTAGATTAGAGGGGCTTTAGATTGGTATCACTGGTCGGCGCAACATCGAGGGCCGAAGGGCCTGTACTGCGCTGTAATGTTCTATGTTCTATGTACTCAATGCTCTGACCGATGAAAGCAAGTGTGTCAAACGCCTTCTTCACTACCCTGTCAACCTGTGACACCACTTTCAAGGAACTATATCCCCTAGGTCTCTCTGTTCAGCAACACTCCCCAGGGCCCTACCATTAACTGTGTAAGTCCTGGTTAGTTAGGAAGGCATTTGGTATGTTGGCCTTCATTGCAAGAGGACTTGAGAAGAGGAGCAAGGATGCCTTACTGCAGCTCGACAGGGCTTTCTGAGACCACATCTGGAGTATTGTGTGCAGTTTTGGTCTCCTTATCAAAGGAAGTTATATTAAAGCTTTGACTCACCTGCCCTCTGGACCAAGAGGATTGCATCTCCTGTCCGGGTGTGTGTCTGGAGTACTTCCTCCAATTTCTGGTCACTCAGTGGCCGCACCCGCTGCCCGTTCACCTTGACAACGAGGTCGCCCTCCCGCAGGTCCGGGCAGAGGCGCCCGTCGCTGATGCCTGTCACTCTGGCGTAGCCACCGGTGCCCCGAGTCACCGTGAAGCCCGGCCCCCTGCTGCTCTGCATGACGGCCACAGGCAGCATGGCTAGGCCAGGGGCAGGGGGGCCGCTGGTGGCCCGTGCATTGACCTCGGCCAGCAGGTGGGGCTCCACGTTGTAGAGAGGCTGATAGCCACGCCGCAGGTGCAGCTCTGCCCCTGTACCCTCTGGGATAGCCTGGAAGACATGCACCACCTGACCATGTGTGTAGCCCAGGACTGAGATCTTGTCAATCGCCACAATGACGTCATCTGCAGCCAATAGAGAACAGAATTAGCCGGCCATGCTCCACCCCCAGAATCAACAACATTTTCTTCCAGTGAGTCTCCTCGAACTCTTCCCTTCACACCGGACTTCCTGCTTCACCCTCCATCAGCCTCCTCCCACTGTCCCCTCCCTCCCATAGCCCCCAAATTCTTCTACTCCCCTCGCCCATTTCCCATGGGAGCCAGTTCCATATTCACCCCAATCTCTGAATAAGGGAGTTTCTCCTGATTTCCCGATCGTATGTATTAAGCTTCAGGCTCCCTAGCTCTGGATCCCCGCGACACCTGGGAACATCTTCTCTGCTCCAACCCTATCGATGCACTCTCGATGTTTTGAAAATCTCAATCAGGTCACCCCAGTGAGATAAGGAGACCAGAACTGTGCACAGGATTCCCAGTGGAATCATAGAAATCATAGAAACCCTACAGTGCAGAAGGAGGCCATTCGGCCCATCAAGTCTGCACCGACCACAATCCCACCCCACATATTTACCCGCTAATCCCTCTAACCTACACATCCCAGGACTCTAAGGGGCAATTTTTAACCTGGCCAATCAACCTAACCCGCACATCTTTGGACTGTGGGAGGAAACCGGAGCACCCGGAGGAAACCCACGCAGACACGAGGAGAATGTGCAAACTCCACACAGACAGTGACCCGAGCCGGGAATCGAACCCGGGACCCTGGAGCTGTGAAGCAGCAGTGCTAACCACTGTGCTACCGTGCCGCCCTGTCTACCTGTGACACCATTTTCATATGTGGTATGGAATACAGAGACTGGAACTGTGCACGATATTTGCAGTGAGATATGGAGTCCGGAACTGTGCACAGGATTCCCAGTGGCATACAGAGACCGGGACTGTGCACGGTATTTTCAGTGGGATATGGAGATGAGAACTTTGCACAGGATTCCAAGTGAGATACGGAGATCGGAAATGTGCACAGTATTCCCGGTGAGATACAGAGACCGGGATTGTGCTCAGTATTTCGAGTGGATTATGGGGACCGGAGTGTGCACAGTATTCCCAGTGGGATATGAAACCTGAACTGTGCACAGTATTTACAGTGGGATATAGACACCAGAACAGTGCACAGTATTCCCCATGGGATATGGAGACCAGGTCTGTGAACAGTATACCCAGTGGGACATGGGGACTGGAACTGTGCATGGTATTCCCAGTAAGATATGCAGTTCAGAACTGTGCACAGTATTCCCAATGGGATGTGGAGACTAGGTCTGTGAACAGTATTCCCAGTGGGATATGGAGACCAGAACGGTGCACAACATTCCAAGTGAGATACGGAGATCGGAAATGTGCACAGTATTCCCAGTGGAATATTTGGGCTGGAACTGTGCACAGTATTCCCGGTGAGATATGGAGTCTGGAACTGTGCACAGCATTCCCAGTGGGATATGGGGACTGGAACTGTGCACAGTATTCTCAGTGGAATATGGAGATTGGAATTGTGCACAATATTCCCAGTGGGTTATGGAGACCTGAATTGTTCACAGTATTCCCAGTGGGATATGGAGAACGAAACCATGCACAGTATTCCAAGTGGGATATGGAGCCGGAAACAATGTGTAGTACTCCAGGTGGGCTATGGGCCGATTCCTGTTCCCCCTGAAATTAGAAGTAGAATATCCCCGCTCCCTATCTTAGAATCATAGAATCCATAGAATTCCTACAGTGCAGAAGGAGGCCATTCGGCCCTTCGAGTCTGCCCACTGACACCAATACCACCCAGACTCTATCCTTGTAACCCCACCTAATCCCCTGACACTAACTGGCAATCCCACCCAGACCTGTTACCCGTAACTCTAAGTATTTACACCGCTAATCCCCCTAATCTATACATCTTGGGACACTCGTGTCAATTTAGCATGGCAAATCCATCTAAACTGCACACCTTTGGACTGTGGGAGGAAACCGGAGCATCCGGAGGAAACCCACGCAGACACAGGGAGAACGTGCAAACTCCACACAGACAGTGACCCGAGGTGGGAATTGAACCTGAGTCCCTGGCGTGTGAGGCAGCAGTGCTAACCACTGTGCCACCGTGCTGCCCTTAGTTTTTGTTCCCCTATTGTGTCAGGAATGATGTGTGATGCGCAGTTTGAATCTCTGGCAATGTGTTCACTGGCAACTATGAATCCGAGTCTCGAATCCCCTTTCCCACTCTTACCCCCACAGACATCCCAGATTCGGGAAGCCTAGTTATCGCTCCTAATAAATGCCGCAACTCAAACTGAACAATCTGGAACATAAGTGGCTTTTTTCACACCCCCTGATGATGCAGTCGGGGTTACTCACGGACTTGCACATCTCCACTCCGATCGGCTGGACCACCCACCACCACACTGACAATCTGCAGCAGCTCAGTCGGACGGTTGCCGCCGGCGATGGTGAAGCCAAAGGTGTTGTTGGTCTTGGTGACAGTGGTAAACACAGAGTGACCAAGCATCAGAGAGACGTCTGGCAGCAAGAGACTATCTGTGAGGGGGTAGAGAGAGAGAGCGATAGAGAGAGAGGATGGTGGAGAGGGAGGAGAGACGGAGAGAGAGAGAGATGGAGAGAGAGGATGGCGGGGAGGGAGGAGAGACAGGAAGAGAGAGAGAGAGATGGAGAAAGAGAGGACAGGGGAGAGGGAGAGGAGACGGGGAGAGAGAGAGAGATAGACAGGACGGGGGAGAGGGAGGAGAGGGGGGGGGAGAGGGGGGGGGAGGGGGGGGAGGGGGGGGAGAGGGGGGGGGGGTAGAGGGGGGGTAGAGGGGGGGGGAGAGGGGGGGGGGGAGAGGGGGGGGGAGAGGGGGGGGGAGAGGGGGGGGGGAGAGGGGGGGGGGAGAGGGGGGGGAGAGGGGGGGAGAGGGGGGGAGAGGGGGGGGGGGAGAGGGGGGGAGAGGGGGGGGAGAGGGGGGGAAAGGGGGGGGAGAGGGGGGGAGAGGGGGGGGAGAGGGGGGGGAGAGGGGGGGAGAGGGGGGGGAGAGGGGGGGAGAGGGGGGGAGAGGGGGGGAGAGGGGGGGGAGAGGGGGGGGAGAGGGGGGGGAGGGGGGGGAGAGGGGGGGGTAGAGGGGGGGGGTAGAGGGGGGGGTAGAGGGGGGGGGAGAGGGGGGGGGAGAGGGGGAGGGGAGAGGGGGGGGAGAGGGGGGGGGAGAGGGGGGGGAGAGGGGGGGGGAGAGGGGGAGGGGAGAGGGGGGGGAGAGGGGGGGGAGAGGGGGAGGGGAGGGGGAGGGGAGGGGGAGGGGAGGGGGGGGAGACGGGGGGGGAGAGAGAGGGGGAGAGAGAGGGGGAGAGAGAGGGGGAGAGAGAGGGGGAGAGAGAGGGGGAGAGAGAGGGGGAGAGAGAGGGGGAGAGAGAGGGGGAGAGAGAGGGGGAGAGAGAGGGGGAGAGAGAGGGGGAGAGAGAGGGGGAGAGAGAGGGGGAGAGAGAGGGGGAGAGAGAGGGGGAGAGAGAGGGGGAGAGAGAGGGGGAGAGAGAGGGGGAGAGAGAGAGGGGGAGAGAGAGGGGGAGAGAGAGGGGGAGAGAGAGGGGGAGAGAGAGGGGGAGAGAGAGGGGGAGAGAGAGGGGGAGAGAGAGGGGGAGAGAGAGGGGGAGAGAGAGGGGGAGGAGAGAGGGGGAGAGAGAGGGGGAGAGAGAGGGGGAGAGAGAGGGGGAGAGAGAGGGGGAGAGAGAGGGGGAGAGAGAGGGGGAGAGAGAGGGGGAGAGAGAGGGGGAGAGAGAGGGGGAGGGGGGGGGAGAGAGAAAGGAGGGAAAGGGAGCGAAAGGACAGAGAGAGAGAGAGCGATGGGGCAATAGAGCGCAAAAATTGAGGAGAAAGGGAGGGGGAGATGAAAAAGAGGAAGAGAGACAGGAGTGAGACAGAGGAGAAAGAGATGAAGAAGGCAAGATCGAGAGAGAACGAGATGGAGGAGAAATGGAAGAGAATACAATGGCAGTGAACAAAAAACTGGTGAACAAATGATTGTAATGTGCATATTAACAGATATGATCAGTAAAGTGGAGACAACATTGAGGACAAATTGCAAGCTGTGTGTGTTTCAATGTCACTTGCTGTACATGTAAAGTACTGACAGTCAGAATCGGGGACTCACTCATTACCCAAACACTGTCTGTGGGGAATACAGTGTGGAGTGACCACTTACCATTTCCTCTGTTTGACAGATACTGTTTGTTTTCATGGCTGCAAAAAAATGAACACAAACATGAAACTTTAAATACGCAAGTTAGGGTGTTACAGTGAGGGCTGTGGTATATATCAGTGTTACAGTGAGGGCTGTGGTATATATCAGTGTTACAGTGAGGGCTGTGGTATATATCAGTGTTACAGTGAGGGCTGTGGTATATATCAGTGTTACAGTGAGGGCTGTGGTATATATCAGTGTTACAGTGAGGGCTGTGGTATATATCAGTGTTACAGTGAGGGGTGTGGTATATATCAATGTTACAGTGAGGGGTGTAGGATATATCAGTGTTACAGTGAGGGGTGTAGGATATATCAGTGTTACAGTGAGGGATGTGGGGTATATCAGAGTGTTACAGTGAGGGGTGTGGGATATATCAGTGTTACAGTGAGGTGTGTGGTATATATCAGTGTTACAGTGAGGGGTGTAGGATATATCTGTGTTACAGTGAGGGGTGTGGTATATATCAGTGTTACAGTGAGGGGTGTGGGATATATCAAAGTAAAGCAAAGTAAAGTTTATTTATTAGTCACAAGTAAGGCTTACATTAACACTGCAATGAAGTTACTGTGAAATTCCCCTGGTCACTACACTCCGGTGCCTGTTCCGGTCAATGCACCTCACCAGCACGTCTTTCACACTGTAGGAGGAAACCGGAACGCCCGGAGGAAACCCATGCAGACATGGGGAGAACGTGCAAACTCTACATAGACAGTGACCCAAGCTGGGAATCGAACCCGGGTCGCTGGCACTGTGAGGCAGCAGCGCTAACCACTGTGCCACCGTGCTGCCTGTACAGTCAGGGGTGTGGAATACATCAGTGTTACAATAAAGGGTGTTTGACACATTAGTGTTACAGGTCAGGGTGTGGGATATATCAGAGTGTTACAGTGGGGGGTGTGGGGTGTGTAAAACATACATACTCATTACATAGTGTTTCCCTTGTGGAGCTGTTGGCTTTCGTGCCGTTCATTGTGTTTGTTGTAATGTCGCGTTCCTCACTCCCCTCCATTTGCTCTGTAACGCCATTTCCAGTGGGTGCTGCACTCTGATTGGTGCTCAAGCCAGTCACATGACCATTGCTTGTTGCAGCTGTTGAACCTATCAATGAATCACAGTGTCAGAAAAAAATCAGTGTCCCGGGATAACCGCATGACCCGAGGATCCTGGGATAACCGCGTGACCCGAGGGTCCCGGGATAACCGCGTGACCCGAGGGTCCCGGGATAACCGCGTGACCCGAGGGTCCCGGGATAACCGTGTGACCCGAGGGTCCTGGGATAACCGCGTGACCCGAGGGTCCTGGGATAACCGCGTGACCCGGGGGGTCCCGGGATAACCGCGTGACCCGGGGGTCCCGGGATAACCGTGTGACCCGGGGGTTCCCGGGATAACCGCGTGACCCGGGGGTTCCGGGATAACCGCGTGACCCGAGGGTCCCGGGATAACCGCGTGACCCGGGGGTTCCGGGATAACCGCGTGACCCGAGGGTCCCGGGATTACCGCGTGACCCGAGGGTCCCGGGATTACCGCGTGACCCGAGGGACCCGGGATAACCGTGTGACCCGAGGGTCCCGGGATAACCGCGTGACCCGAGGGTCCCAGGATAACCGCGTGACCCGAGGGTCCCGGGATAACCGCGTGACCCGAGGGTCCCGGGATAACCGCGTGACCCGAGGGTCCTGGGATAACCGCGTGACCCGAGGGTCCTGGGATAACCGCGTGACCTGGGGGGTCCCGGGATAACCGCGTGACCCGGGGGTCCTGGGATAACCGTGTGACCCGGGGGTCCCGGGATAACTGCGTGGCCTGGGGTTCCCGGGATAACTGTGTGACCCGGGGGTCCCAGGATAACTGTGTGACCCACGGGTCCCGGGATAACCACGTGACCGGGGGTCCCTGGATAATCATGTGATCCAGGACAAAGAACATAGAACAAGGAAAAGGAACAGGCCCTTCGGCCCTCCAAGCCTGTGCCGATCATGATGCCTGAACTAAACTAAAAAAAAACTTTCTGCCCTTACTCGGTGGGTATCCCTCTATTCTCCCTAATCAGGTATCCATCCAGATGTCTCTTCAATGTTGCTAATGCGCCTGCTTCCACCACCTCCTCTTGCAACACGTTCCAGACACCCACTACTCTCTGTGTGAAAAATTTCCTCCACGCATCTCCCTTAAACTTTTCCCCTCTCACCTTTGTAACTGACATTTCCACCCTGGGAAAAAGCCTCTGACTATCCACCCTGTCTGTGCATCTCATCATTTTTATAGTCTTTCCAGTGAAAACAATCCTAGTTTATTCAACCTCTCTTCAAAGCCAACACCCTCGAGACCAGGCAACATCCTGGTGAACCTTCTTTGCACTCTCTCCAAAGCTCCCACATCCTTCCGGGAGTGTGGTGACCAGAACTGCATGCAATACTCCAAATGCTGCCTAACCAAGGTTTTATATAGCTGCAACATGATTTCCCAACTCCTGTACTCAATGCCCTGGCTGATGAAGGCAAGAATGCCAAATGCCTTTTTAATCACCTTGGCCACCTGTCTTGCCGCGTTTAGGGAACTGTGGACCTGCACGCCCAGATCCCTCTGTATGTTAATGTTCCTAAGGGTTCTGCCATTTCCAGCATACTTCACATCTAAATTTGATCCTCCAAAATGTATCACCTTGTATTTGTCCGGGTTAAAATCCACCTGCCATTTCTGTGCCCAAGTCTCTAATCTATCTACATCCTGTTGTATCCTTTGACAATCTCCGGCACTATCAGTAACTCCACCAATCTTTGTGTAATCCACAAATTTACTAATCACACCACCCACATTTTCCTCCAGATCATTTATATATACTATAAACAACAGAGGTCCCAGCACTGATCCCTGTGGAACACCACTAGCTGGATCCCCATTCTGAAAAATACCCTTCCAACGCTACTCTCTGTCTTCCACAACCAAGTAGGAAGTCTAACAACACCAGGTTCAAGTCCAACAGGTTTATTTGGTAGCAAAAGCCACTAGCTTTTGGAACAGGCTGTTCCTTCGTCAGGTGGGTGGGAGTTCTGATCACAAACAGGGCACAAAGACACAAACTCAATTTACATGAATAATGATTGGAATGTGAGTCTTTACAGCTAATCAAGTCTTAAAGGTACAGACAATGTGAGTGGAGGGAGCATTAGGGCGCATTTCTACAACCAAGCCAGTTCTGTATCCATTTACACAGCCCACCCAGAATCCCATGTGATTTTAGTTTTTGTACCATTCTGCCATGTGGGAATTTGTCAAAAGTCTTACTAAAGTCCATACAAACTACATCCACAACCCTTCCCTCATCAATTATCTTTGTCAACTCTTCAAAAAACACAATCAAGTTGGTGAGACATGACTTTCCCCGTACAAAACCATGCTGCCTGTCATTAACTAGTCCATTTTCTTCCAAAAGGTCTGGTTTCTGGACAATCCCAATATCAGGCTTCCTGTACAAGAGGTCAATCCCCCTGTGACAATCCAGTGCAGGCGCTCAAATGCCCAGTTGGTGCCTGAAAACATCCAAACAATGAATCCATGAATCCTCCGGTCCCACTGACCCATTCCGTCCATCTCCCGGCCTTCCTTTTTCCCACCTCGAGCCTCTGGCCTGGACCTTCCGTCCCCCTTACTCCAACCCAACCAGACTCTCTGATCACAGCAAAAGCCACAGCTGGAGCAAGGGCCTGGCTTGCTGCAGGCAGCTGGAGCCTGGGCCTGCTGGAGGTAGCTGGAGCCTGGGCCTGCTGGAGGCAGCTGGAGCCTGGGCCTGCTGGAGGCAGCTGGATCCTGGGCCTTAGCCTGCTGGTGGCAGCTGGAACCTGGACCTGCTGGTAGCAGCCGGAGCCTGGCCTGGGCCTGCTGGTGGCAACTGGAGCCTGGGCCTGAGCCTGCTGCTGGCAGCTGGGAGCCTGGTCTGGGGTCTGCTGGTAGCAGCTGGAGCTTGGGCCTGGGCCTGGGCTTGCTGCAGGCAGCTGGAGCCTGAGCCTGCTGGTAGCAGCTGGAGCCTGAGCCTGCTGGTAGCAGCTGGAGCCTGAGCCTGCTGGAGGTAGTTGGAGCCTGGGCCTGTTGTGGTAGCTGGATCCTGACCGGGCTTGCTCCAGGCAGTGCCACCCGTTGCACACCCCAATCCCACAATGACCCAGACATCCAAGCTGCTGGTGGGTAGCAAATTGCTTCGATGCGAGGTATCAGACTGGGCAGAAAGACAGGCAGCTCACCTGGGTGCGTGGAGGTCTCCTGCAGCTCTCCCGCCCGACTCCCTGGGCCCTCGTCCCTGCCAGGCCGCTTTTCCAAATTGATGAACGACTTGCTGCGTGAGGCATGCCTCAGCATGGAAGGCTCCAGGATTAAAGTGCCATCCGTGGGAAGAATTGGGGGCACAGGTGTCCCATAATAGTTTCCTAACATCAGAACAGAGAGTCACAGTTACAAAGAAACTGAAACCAACATGGTATATACTCCCTCTACACTGTCCCCATCAAACACTCCCAGGACAGGTACAGCACGGGGTTAGATACAGAGTAAAGCTCCCTCTACACTGTCCCCATCAAACACTCCCAGGACAGATTCTGACTGGAGGAAGTTTCAGAGATAGATACAGGTTAGATACATTATATATATTACTGTAGTAAGAAGTCTCACAACACCTGGTTAAAGTCCATCAGATTTATTTGGAATGACAAGCTTTTGGAGCGCTGCTCCTTCCTATAGAATCCTACAGTGCAGAAGAAGGCCATTTGGCCCATCGAGTCTGCACCAACTATAATCCCACCCAGGCCCTAACCCCATGCATTTACCCTAGTTAGTCACCAAGCCTGACAACCAAGGGGAAATTTAACATGACCAGTCCATCTAACCAGCACATCTTTGGACTATGGGAGGAAACCGGAGCACCCGGGGGAAACCCACGCAGACACGGGAAGAATGTGCAAACTCCATATAGACAGCGACCCAAGCCGGGAATCGAACCCAGGTCACTGGCGCTGTGAGGCAGCAGTACTGTGCCACCGTGCTGCCAAAATACTGGAGAAACCATATCCCTCAGGTGAGTCTGAGGAAGGAGCAGTGCTCCGAAAGCTCACCTGAGAAAGGAGCAGCACTCCAAAAGCTCGAGATTCCAAATAAACCTGTTGGACTTTAACCTGGAGTTGTGAGACTTCTTACTGTGCCCATCCCAGTCCAATGCCGGCATCTCCACCTCATATACTATTATATACAGAGATAGATTGTAGGGGCAGAAGTTTTCAGAGGTGGGAAGGCCTTTAAATTCTGTAGGTCAGAGTTAGGCAGGTTGTAGGGGTTGGAGGAGGTTAAAGTGATCAGGAGGATTGTAGGGGCTGGAGGTTACAGAGATAGGGAGGATTGTCAGGCTAGAGGACACAGACTGGAAGAATTGTCGGGCTGGAGGGGCTTACAGAGATTGGGAGGGTTGTTGGGGCTGGAGGAAGTTACAGAGATAGGGAGGATTGTCAGGGTGAAGGTTACAGTGCCATGAATCTGCCTCGTAACAGCAGCAACAAGAATTTAACAGGACATGATCAGATGCGACCAGGCCAGCAACAGGTACGTATCAGCCTAGTGACAACAGTGGCAAGCATTCAAAAGATGTAATTTTCCAATAATGAGATTAGCAGCTATTCAGATAGAATCAACTGTAAATCGCCTTATCAGTAGGAAGCAGATTACTGAGATGACTGAGAGATCAGTGGAGGTAAACATATGCTAATTTCTAGATTCACGGGATTTGAGAGATGTAGACAGCCAAATACACAGAATGAAGAGTTAAAGAGTTAAAATGGTATAATTGCCAGCACCCTCAGAAGCAGGCAGGCAGTTTACATCTAACCGTCGAGAGACCAGGTTACAATTCACAGCCAGAAGCATAGGCACGCATCTAAGTCTTAGAGCCAAGGCATACAGAAAACTTTATAAAGGCAGTTTTAATATCTTCACTGGACCAGCAAAAATGTTTCTCAGCCCTGTATTGTGTGGTAACTATAAACTGGATTTGATTTATGGATTTATTTAACTTGGATGTTGTTTGGGGTGGCACAGTGACACAGTGGTTAGCACTGCTGCCTCACAGTGCCAGGGCCCCGGGTTCAATTCCCACCTCGGATCACTGTCTGTGTGGAGTTTGCACATTCTCCTCGTGTCTGCGTGGGTTTCCTCCGGGTGCTCCGGTTTCCTCCCACAGTCCAAAGATGTGCAGGTTAGGTTGATTGGCCATGTTAAATTGACTCTAGTGTCAGGGGGATTAGCAAGGTAAATATCAGGGGTAACGGGAATAGGGCCTGGGTGGGATTGTGTTCGGTACAGACTTGATGGGTTGAATGGCCTCCTTCTGTACTGTAAGGATTCCTGAAATTGGGAAGATGGAAGACTTAAAAGAATTCAGGGATCGTCGATATATTTTATTTTATTTATTGTCACAAGTAGGCTTACATTAACACTGCACCAAAGTTATTGTAAAAATCCCCTGGTCGGCACACTAGGCAGCACGGAGGAGGTTACAGAGAAAGGGAGGATTGCAGAGGTTACAGAGATAGGGAGGTTGGAGGAAGTTATAGCATTGTGGTTAGCACTGTGCCACCATACCCGAACCCACTGCACCCATATCCACTGTACCTGAACAGGCGCTGGAGTGTGGCGACTAGGGGATTTTCACAGTGACTTCATTGCAGTGTTAATGTAAGCCTATTAAAAAATAAACTTAAAAAATACTTAAAACACTCCGGCGCCTGTTCGGGTACACTGAGGGAGAATTTAGCATGGACAATGCACCTAACCTGTACATCTTTCAGATTGTGGGAGGAGACCGGAGCACCCGGAGGAATCCCACAGAGACACGGGGAGAACATGCAAACTCCACACAGACAGTGACCCAAGCTGGGAATTGAACCCAGGTCCCTGGTGCTTTGAGGCAGCAGTGCTAACCACTGGACCACCATGATCATTTGGAACAAGGGTAATTTCCACATAAACAGTGTGTGTTTTTGGTGATTAATATACTTAATTGTCTTAGAGTATTTTTGTCCAGTTCATATTTGTCTTTCCTTTAATTCAATAAATAGTCTTTAATACTTGTTATACAATGACTGGATTAGTTCTTCTTACTGGGGTTTCACGGTATTCCTCGCAACATTCCAAAAACAGAACTATGCAACATCACAAACCAGTGTTTCAATCTGGGACACCTTCACAGATAACATCAGTGTAGTTTGTGGCAACAGAGATAGGGAGGGTGTAGCAGCTGGAGGACGTTACAGAGATAGGGTAGGTTGGAGTGGCTGAAGGACTTTACAGAGACAGGGAGGGTTGCAGAGGCAGGAGGTTACAGAGATAGGGAGGGTTGCAGAGGTTGAAGGAGGATATAGAGATAGGGAAAGTTGCAGAGGTTGAAGGAGGCTAGAGAGATAGGGAGGGTTATAGAGGCTGGAGGAAGTTATAACGACAGGGAGGGTCATAGGAAATGGAGGAGCTTGCAGAGATAGGGAGGGCTGGTACAGAGATAGGGGGGGCCGATACAGAGATAGGAAGGGTGGTTACAGAGGTAGGGAGGGCTGGCACAGAGGTAGGGAGGGTGGTTACAGAGGTAGGGAGGGTGGTTACAGAGGTAGGGAGGGTGGTTACAGAGGTAGGGAGGGCCGGTACAGAGGTAGGGAGGGCGGTTACAGAGGTAGGGAGGGCGGTTACAGACGTAGGGAGGGCTGGTACAGACGTAGGGAGGGCTGGTACAGAGGTAGGGAGGGCTGGTACAGAGGTAGGGAGGGCTGGTACAGAGGTAGGGAGGGCTGGTACAGAGGTAGGGAGGGCTGGTACAGAGGTAGGGAGGGCTGGCACAGAGGTAGGGAGGGTAGGCACAGAGCTCGGGAGGGTAGGCACAGAGCTCGGGAGGGTAGGCACAGAGCTCGGGAGGGTAGGCACAGAGCTCGGGAGGGTAGGCACAGAGCTCGGGAGGGTAGGCACAGAGCTCGGGAGGGTAGGCACAGAGCTCGGGAGGGTAGGCACAGAGCTCGGGAGGGTAGGCACAGAGCTCGGGAGGGTAGGCACAGAGCTCGGGAGGGTAGGCACAGAGCTCGGGAGGGTAGGCACAGAGCTCGGGAGGGTAGGCACAGAGCTCGGGAGGGTAGGCACAGAGCTCGGGAGGGTAGGCACAGAGCTCGGGAGGGTAGGCACAGAGCTCGGGAGGGTAGGCACAGAGCTCGGGAGGGTAGGCACAGAGCTCGGGAGGGTAGGCACAGAGCTCGGGAGGGTAGGCACAGAGCTCGGGAGGGTAGGCACAGAGCTCGGGAGCGTTGGCACAGAGCTCGGGAGGGTTGGCACAGAGCTCGGGAGGGTTGGCACAGAGCTCGGGAGGGTTGGCACAGAGCTCGGGAGGGTTGGCACAGAGCTCGGGAGGGTTGGCACAGAGCTCGGGAGGGTTGGCACAGAGCTCGGGAGGGTTGGCACAGAGCTCGGGAGGGTTGGCACAGAGCTCGGGAGGGTTGGCACAGAGCTCGGGAGGGTTGGCACAGAGCTCGGGAGGGTTGGCACAGAGCTCGGGAGGGTTGGCACAGAGCTCGGGAGGGTTGGCACAGAGCTCGGGAGGGTTGGCACAGAGCTCGGGAGGGTTGGCACAGAGCTCGGGAGGGTTGGCACAGAGCTCGGGAGGGTTGGCACAGAGCTCGGGAGGGTTGGCACAGAGCTCGGGAGGGTTGGCACAGAGCTCGGGAGGGTTGGCACAGAGCTCGGGAGGGTTGGCACAGAGCTCGGGAGGGTTGGCACAGAGCTCGGGAGGGTTGGCACAGAGCTCGGGAGGGTTGGCACAGAGCTCGGGAGGGTTGGCACAGAGCTCGGGAGGGTTGGCACAGTGATAGGGAGGGTTGGTACAGAAATAGGGATGGTTGGTACAGAGATAGAGACGGTTGGTACAAAGATAGTGTCAAGCTGGTGAGACTGTGAAGCAATTTGAAAACAAGGATGATAATTCTTTTTATGGAGTTGTTGCCGGATTGAGAGGGAAGGTGGAGAAGTGAGTGGTTGGGGGTGATGGGTGAATGTGGCGGATTATTTATAGAATATGCAGCCCACGATATTCCAGCTTCTCCCTTTGCGAACCGTGTGCAGTTTTGGTCCCCTTACCTCCGAAAGGATATTATTGCCATAGAAGGAGGGCAACAAAGGTTCACCAGACTTGTCCAGGGATGGTGAGACGCTGCTGTGAAGAGAGATTGGGCAAACTGGGCCTGTATTCTCTGGAGTTTTGAAGAATGAGAGGTGATCTCATTGAAACCTACAAAATACTGAAAGGAATAGGCAGGGTAGAAACAGGTAAGATGTTGCCCTTGGCTGGAGAGTCTAGAATAGAGGGCATAATTTCAAAATAAGGGGGCAGTCACTTAGGACCAACATGAGTAAGTTCTTTACATGGAGGGTTGTGAATCTTTGGAATTCTCTATCCTATATGACTGTGGATGCTCAGTCATCGAGTATGTTTAAAGCAGAGATTGCTGGGTAATGTAAAGGATTATGGGGATAGTGTGTGTCAAAGGCATTGAAGTGTCCGATCAGCCATGATCGTATTAAAATGGCAGAGCAGGCTCGAAGGGTTCCTCCATGCCACAGTGATGGGAGTGAGGAGAGGATTACCTTCAAACTTTCCGCTCTCCAGAAGTCCACCCGCCCTCTCCAGGGCCTGAAACTCTGACAGGCTGATGAAATGGTAGTCGACACCTGGAACTTCCCCATCCCGAGGGGCCCTGGTCGTACCTGTCGGAACAAAATGGGACACATCAGTCCATGGGATTTCACCAGAAGGAGAAGCGAAGGAGGCCACTCTGCCCCTTCAACCAGCTACTAGAGGAGACCATAGTGCAGTGACTCAGGTATCGACATTTTTACCTCAGGTGGGGGTGGGGGGGGGTGGGGTGGGGGTGGGGTGGAGTGGGTAGGGGTTCTGATTGACTCCTGTCAACCATTCCCTCCCCCCCGCCCCACACACCCCCATTCCGGCCCATTCTTTCCACGATGGTGGAGTCAACATTTATTTCGCAATTAAAAAATAATTCTTTGCTCATACATCAGGTAGCGGTTTGTGGGATCTTGCTATGCCCAGTATAGGTCGCGGCATTTCCTGCATTAAAACAGAGACTGTGCTCTGATTGAAGCATCTCTTTCGATGGCAAAAGCTCCAGAAACCCCCGAGATCTCGTAATCCGGTAGCCCAGGCCAATGCTCTGGGTACAGGGGGTTCGAATCTCCCCACAGCACAGTCGAATTTGAATTTAATTAATAAAATCTCCATTTAAAAGCTAGTAATGGTGACCATGAAATCACTTTCCATTGTTGTAAAAACCCACCTGGATCACTAATGTTCTGTAGGGAAGGAAATCTGCTGTCTTACCCGATCTGGCCTACACGTGACTCCAGACCCACAGCCATGGGTGGCATGGTGGCACAGTGGTTAGCACTACTGCTTCACAGCGCCAGGGACCCAGGTTCGATTCCGGACTTGGGTCACTGTCTGTGTGGAGTTTGCACGTTCTCCCCGTGTCTGCGTGGGTTTCCTCCGGGTGCTCCGGTTTCCTCCCACATTCTGAAAGACGTGCTGGTTAGGTGCATTGACCCGAACAGGCGCTGGAGTGTGGCGACTAGGAGAATTTCACAGTAACTTCACTGCAATGTTAATGTAAGTCTTACTTGTGACTAATAAATAAACTTTATGTAGCTGACTCTTAACTGCCCTCTGAAATGGCTCCAGCTAGTCACTCAGTTACATCGAGAAGTTCATAAGGAATCAAACTGAATGGACCACGCGGCATCAGCCTAGGCACCGGAAACAACTCTGGCAAACCCAGCCCTGTTGATCCTGCTGAGTCCACCGTACGAACATCTGGGGGCTTGTGTCAAAATTGGGAGAGCTGTCCCACAGACTAGTTGAGCAACAGCCTGACGTGGTCATACTCATGGAATCATATCTTACAGATAATGTCCCAGACTCCATCACCATTGCTGGGTGTGTCTTGTCCCACTGGCAGGACAGAGCCAGCAGAGGTGGCGGGCGGCACGGTGGTATACAGTCGGGGGGAAGTTGGCATGGGAGTCCTCAACGTCGACTCTGGAACCCATAAAACCTCATGGCACCAGATCAAACATGGGGAAGGAAACCTCATGCTGATTACCACGTAGCATCCCTCCTCAGCTGATGAGTCAGTTCCCCTCCATGTTGAACACCACTTGGAGGAAGCGCTGAGGGTGGTAAGGGCGCAGAATGTACTCTGGGTGGGGACTTCAATGTAGTTCCACCACAGACCGAGCTGGCCGGGTTAGACTGGAACTGCGGCAGGTGGTGAGGGAACCAACAAGAGGGGAAAACATACTTGACCTCATCCTCACCAACCTGCCTGCCACAGACGCATCTGTCCACGACAGCATCGGTAGGAGTGACCACTGCACAGTCCTTGTGGAGGCGAAGTCCCATCTTTACATTGAGGATACTCTCTGTTGTGTTGTGCGGCAAACACTGTACTAAATGGGATAGACATTGAACAGATTCAACAACTCAAGACTGGGATCCATGAGGTGCTGTGGATCATTAGCGGCAGCAGAATTGTACTCAACCACAATCTGTAACCTCATAGCCCGCATATCCCCCACTCAACATTACCACCAACTCAGGGGATCAATCATGATTCGATAAAGAGTGCAGGGGGGCATGTCAGGAGCAACATCAGGTACATCTAAAAATGAGGAGTCAGCCTGGTGAAGCTACAGGACAGGATTACTTGCATGCCAAACAGCAAGTGATAGACAGAGCTAAGTGATCCCACAACCAACAGATCAGATCTAAGCTCTGCAGTCCCGCCACATCCAGCCGTGAATGGTGATGGACAATTAAACAACTCGCTGGAGGAGGAGTCTCCACAAATATCCCCATTCTCAATGATGGAGGAGCCCAGCACATCAGTGCAAAAGATAAGGCTGAAGCAGCCGGAACAGTCTTCAGTCAGAAGTGTCGAGTGAATGATCCATGAGAAACTAGAGTAGGATGACAAGGATGTGAAAAGGAATGAGTGCTCAGTTGGGAATTCATTGCAAGGTGCGGGAGTGGGGGGGGGGGGGGGGGGGGGGGAGAGAAGAGAGAAAGAGAGGTTGCTTTTCATGCCTGTCATGGCCTCTTAACGATTTCCCAAAGTTGTACAAGTGAGCAATGTATTTGCATGTGGGTGTGTATTTCTTACTCTTGGAGTGACTGAGTCAATTTAAAATAACCTAAGAACAAAGCCCCTTGTCAATGAGCAGTGTGGTATACGAATTTCAGTGTCAGTGTGATGCCAGGTGTGTAGGCCATGCGTCGCAATAATTGGCCGATTGCATCAATGAATCGTTGCAGGGAAGAGAGAGGGGTTCCTTGCTTTTACAGTACTGCAGATGTGGCACTTTTAGCTGCCCAGTTACTTCCCAGTGATTTTCGAATGCCTCTCCTTCTCTCCCTGGGTTGAAGCTCTGGTTTGCTTCTCTGAAGAAGTCTCAAGGGGTATCTGTCTCATAGGCAGTCTTTTCAATATAGCATGAAGCAAAGATAGCTGCTCGTGTTGAGTCACTGTTCCATCCAAGGCAGGTGGTAATGTCATTTTGCGATCTGAAGTCTCCTGACCACTTGCAGTAGTCAAAAGGGTCAATTCTTTTCACACCTTAAATTGCTTATCAATTAAAGTCTGTGTTTGAAGGAATACCTCAGAGTCAATGGATCTTATTTATACTAGTGGGGCATCCATTGTATTTCAAATGTCTTTTCTTGGTATGCCTGCTTCTGACAGCTTGACAACACTGAAGGTCAGATGACTCCTGGCAGTCATCTATGGGTTGCACCCCTAGTGTGAGAAGGGGTGAACTGGCTCCCTTTCTTTGTTCAACGTCCCCTCAGTTGGTTGCAACAAGATTACTTTAAAATGGGTCGCTTCTGTTTGCGGATACCCTTTTCACAGTCCCAATATCAAACCAGGCTTCTTTAAGTTAAAGCAGAGTGAGTTTATTTCCTATTAAGCGTGAGGAATATACTAAAACACATGCACCTACATTCACACAGATTCGAAATGAGAATTGAATCTATAAATAAGGTTTTCAAAAATATATATGAATCAGTCTTTGACTTGTCCGTGGGGAGTTGATGTTGGAACGTTGCAGCCGTTGCATTTTGAGATTTCAGTAGTGCTGACTTCAGCAGTTGAATATTTGGTTTTGAGATTCCAGCATCCAGCAGTTTAGCCGAGAAGTTTCCTGGCTTCCTTTTCAACTGTGGCCTTGATTGACTTGGCTTGCCTCAACGATCATAGAGATAATGTTACCTACAAAACCTTTGCAAGGCTGTCTGCTGCTGTCTTTTCTCTTGTGTCACACACTCCGTCACACCCATCACGAGTCTATACTGGCCACTTTTTGCAGCCGGCCTTTATCTCAGCCTCTTGTATGTTCCTGGAAGATGCAAATCTACAATACTGGGTATGTTATTTACAGGATATCATTCCTGTTGAGATGATAATCAGCTCCCATTATCTCCACAGGAGATGGCAGTTAACTTCCTGTATGGCTTCCGTGCATTTTCTATGTCCATGTCAGGAAACAGGGTATGGTATTCCACTGTTTCTCTCTCTCAGTATCACCCTACATTTCCAGAAGTTACATGCTCGGGTGGCACAGTGGTTAAGCACAGCAGTCTCACAGCGCCAGGGACCAGAGTTCAATTCCAGCCTAGGCTTACTGTATATGTGGAGTTTGCATGTTCTCCCAGTGTCAGCGTGGGTTCCTCCGGGCATCCCGGTTTCCTCCCACAGTCCAAAGATGTGCGGGTTAGGGTTAGGTTGATTGGCCATGCTAAATTGACCCCAGTGTCAGGGGATTGGCAGGGTAAATATGTGGGGTTACGGGAATAGGACCTGGGGGGGAATTGTGGTCGGTGCAGACTTGATGGGCTGAATGGCCTCCTTCAGCACTGTAGGGATTCTATGATCTTTGATTTATGCGTCCCATTTTCAAAAACACAAATCTTATTTGAAAGTTCAACATGTCTGTAGGTAATTCAGGGTTTTTCTCCATCATTGTAACACTTCCTCCCTTCACTGGAATGAAAGGAAATATCAAAACGACAAGCACCCTCACACACGGATTCATTCTCTTAGCAATAGTCAATGTTATCTTTCCAGTTCTTATCGGGTTTAAGTTCTGGTCAGGGCATTCTGGAGTTCTGTTCACATTGGATGTCAAACAGTAACTGCCAGAGTTCAGTTCCAACAGATATCATCACAGTGCAGCTTGGGGGAGGTCATGTGACATACCGCCTCGATGTTGGATACAAGATGTACATGTCCAAGACAGGTGTCAGAATTCCTTTTGCTTTTGAGGAGACTGGTGCAAATTAACCAATTGCTGCTCCCTTTGTTGAACCCCGTGGTGTTAGGTCTGCTAATGCTTTTGTCATGAACACCATTATGGACAATTGTAAAGGTTTTCCTTTTGTACGGAGGTAGCTGCACCGGGCTCCTTGTCACTGTAGCCATTGTTACCTTGAACCCAAAGACAGAAAATGCTGGAAAATCTCAGCTGACGTTTAGAGTCCTGACGAACCTTTGTCAGCTCTTTTCTCTCCTTACAGATGCTGCCAGACCTGCTAAGATTTTCCAGCATTTTCTCTTTTGGCTTCCAGCATCCGCAGTAATTTGCTTTTATCCATTGTTACCTTGAAATTGCTGCAAGGCACCAGGTGACTGGCTGAACCATGTGTTAGCTCAGCAATTCTCCACTTTTAAAAGCCCAGGTGGAAATAAATGACTTTATAAAACAGTCCGGTTGTTGAATAAACATTTTCTGTCACGTCTCGACCCTCGTGACACCCTCCACGAGTTACCTCGGCACTTCGGAGTAGAGATTATGAGATGTGTAATATTACAATACCTGGTCGGAAGATTACATTGTGAACTGGTCTAGGGAAAGAAGTCGAATTGCTGAGAACGCAAATGGAGCAGAGAGGAAAAGACTGAGAACTCCAAGAATTAGAAAGCAAGAAGAGAAGAGATGAAAAAGAGAGAATGTGAAGGGCAGAAGCTTTCGAAGAAGAGTATGTGAACTGGATGGGGAGATAGAGGAATTAGAGGCATCCCGCAGAAAAATACTTCCAGAAGTCCAGAAACATCGCTGGAGAAAGCCAGCCAGGATCTGTGGGGATACAGGGGAACCCTGAATAGTTCTGAATTCTTAGAGCGGTTAGCACAGCAGTAAGGGCTGGAGTAGCAAGGCAAGGCTAATTGCAATCAAAGTGGTGGAGAACAGACCAACAAGTCTGCAGCTAGGCAGAGAGCTGGAGAGGGCTCAAGGGCCCCAGAGAAGGCAACAAAAGCAGTGCCTTGGAGTTAAGTCACGGTTCCTGGAATTTAAAAGAAAAGGCCAACTTTAGGTTTGTGCAGTAACTAAATGTCCAGGCGAGACCGGTGGAATTTAAACCAAGTAAAGAGGATGGTCTGGAAATTGAGTTAATAAGCATTAAGTAGGCACCAGGCGAGCTCTGAGACAGTCAGGCGACAGGGAGAGAGGTGTTCCACCCAGCTGCAGAGTTAGACTGGCCAAGGATCGGCCAGCACTAATAAAAGACCACAAATGAGAGACCTGTAAAGTTTCAAAAGGAGGATTTAAGGGGGCAGTGATCCATTTGCAGACAGTTTAATGACAAATGGGAATGAGGTTTCCCCCCTCCCAAGCCAAGAAGCAGTGAGTGAGGGTGATGCCTCTCCAAACATCATGGTTTAACTGAGTCGACTGAGTATACTCATTGGAATTCAGAAGAATGAGGGGAGATCTTATAGAAACATACAAGACTATGAAGGGAATAGATAAGATAGCAGCAGGGAAGTTGTTTCCACTGGCAGGTGAAACTAGGACTAGGGGGCATGGCCTCAAAATAAGGGGGAGCAGATTTAGGACTGAGTCAAGGAGGAACTTCTTCACACAAAGGGTTGTGAATCTGTGGAATTCCCTGCCCAGTGAAGCAGTTGAGGCTACCTCAATGCATGTTTTTAAGGCAAGGATAGATACATTTTTGAACAGTAAAGGAATTAAGAGTTATGGTGAGCGGGTGGGTAAGTGGAGCCGAGTCCACAAAAAGATCAGCCATGATCTTATTGAATGGCGGAGCAGGCTCGAGGGGCCAGATAGCCTACTCCTGCTCCTAGTTCTTATGTTCTTAACCTCTGAAGAGCAAACGGGACTCCAGGTTAGCGGCCTGTCTTTGAGCTCCACCTCTCTCCAAAGTCTGACGTCCAAAATAATCCTGTATTTCACCTATGGGGTGAACTTATTCCCTGGATACAAGAATACCTTTCTGCATCTTCAACGGACTCCACCTGCAACAAGTCCCAAGGACCCAGACCCGGAATTCAACCAGACGAAAGAACCCTCATTGGACATTTTGACTTACAGGACTCTGGGCTCAATTGAAACCATAACTCTTATTTTTGTCAGGCTCTTGCCCTGTACCTCTGTCTTTCCCCTAACCTTTTATTCTACGAGTGCAAAAGTGGCGAATGTTACAAAATTTTGAGAGTGTGAGAAATAAACTAACCCTTTTAGTGTAGCGTATCTCAGGTTTGCTGTAGGGTTATTAATAAAGGCTCGGATCACTTCAAAACTCAAAAGTTTGGGAAAATACACCACATATAAAGGGGGAAACCAGAAATCAAAAACAGCTTTGCAGTCAGGTAGTGAGCGGAGAAATCAGGGCCACTATAATTAACCCCCTTCTTGACCTGTCACATCAGATCGGTCATGACCTTATTGAATGGTACAGCCGTGTAGCCTACTTCTGCTCCTCTGTCTGACGGTTGTATGGTCATGATGGAGGAGCCTCAGCCCCTGACCTGGTAACCCGTGTGGATGAGGAGGGGATAGGTTGAGCAAACAGTTCACGGCAGCGTGGTCACGTGGGGGAAATGAAGATGATCGGTCACAGTGGGGGTTGGGGAGGTTGTGGGGGGGGGGGACGTCGGGGATCGATAGACTCCTCATCATTTGAGGAGGGATGTAGTTTCAATGGAGGTGGTTTAGAGGAGCTTCATTAGATTGATTCCAGATATGAGGGGTTTGATTTATAAAGAGCGATTTGACAGTTTAGGCCTATACTCCTGGAGTTTACAAGAACCAGAGGAGGTCTAATTGAGGTTTACAAGGGGGATTGTCAAAGTAGATGTGAAGAGAATCTTTCCTCTTGTGGGGCAATCTAGAACAGGAAGTCATAGTTTTAGAATAAGAGGTGGCAGATTTAAAACAAGAGATGAAGAGAAATGATTCCTCTTAAAGGGTCGTAAGTCTGTGGAATTCTAGAGTGGGTAGAATGCACCACACTCTACCCCAGAGTGTGGTGCATTCTGGGATATTGAGGACATTTAAGGAAGAGGTAGACAGATTTTTAATTAGTAAGGGTTTGAAGGACTATGGTGAACGGGCAGGAAAGTGGAGTTGAGGCCAAGATGAGATCAGCCAAGTTCGCATTAAATGGCGGAGCAGGCTCGAGGGCTGAAATGCCAACTACTGCTCCTGATCTCATGATTCTTATGGTTAACCATGACCGGAACTCAGGGCTGTGGGGGCGGGGGGGAATCCAGTTGCCATGATCTGCGTGACATAGGCAGAGAATCTGAGATGTTCGTGACAGGATTGTCATCTGAGAGCTGTCCAGCTCTGACAAAGGATCATCTAGACTCGAAACGTTGACTCCATTCTCTCTCCACAGACGCTGTCAGATGTGCTGAGATTTTCCAGCATTTTTCTGTTTTTGTTGTCGTCTGAGAGACTGGGTCAATTGGGCCTGTACTCACTGGAATTCGGAAGAACAAGAGGGGATCTAATTGAAATGTATAAAATTCTGACAGGGTTGGACAGACTGGATGCAGTGATGTTGTTTCCTCTGGGTGGAACAAGGGGTCAGTCTCAGGATATGGGGTAGACTATTTGAGACTGAGATGAGGAGGAATTTCTTCACTCTAGGAGGTTTGTAAACCTGTGGAATTCTCTACCACAGAAAGCTGTGGACGCCAAGTCACTGAATGTATTCAAGAAGCAAAGAGAAAGATTTCTAGACAGGGAGAGGGTGGGAACATGGTGTTGACATTGAGGATCAGCCATTCAAATGGCCTACTCCTGCTCCTATTTCCTATGTTTCCAAACTAAAATGTCAAACATCAAAGGTAGTTATTTCTGCATTGGTACCTGGGTCACGTGCCAATTGATGTAGGGTCAAACAGAGAGGGAAATTGAACACTTGGCTTAACAAGTGGGGAGGCACGGTAGCACAGTTGTTAGCACTGCTGCCTCACCAGTTTATGACTCTGGCCTTGGGTGGCTATCTGTGTGGAGTTTACACATTCTCCCTGTGTCTGCGTGGGTTTCCTCCGGGTGCTCCAGTTTGCTTCCACACTCAAAAGATGTGTGGGTTAGGTGGATTGGACATATAAATGCGTGGAGTTACGGGGATAGAATTGTAGAATCATTATAGTGCAGAAGGAGGCCATTCAGCCCATTGAGTCGGCACCAACTCACCAACGGAGCATCATACCCAGGCCCTATCCTAGTAACCCCACATATTTACCCCGCTAATCCCCACATCTTGGGACAGTAAGGGGCAAGTTAAGAAGCACTGCAGCAGTGATTTGTGTACTTTTCTGTATTTTTGGGGCTTGCACTGTATGAGCTGAGAGTGGGTGGGATCAGGGAGGGCAATGGTGTCATGGGGAGCTTGACCAATTAGGGAGGGATATGTCACCTCTTGGAGCGAGGCTTGACATCAGTGATGGGTGGAGGTTGGTGTCACATAGGCATCAGGTGGGCAGTGGGCCTGGGTAGGATGCTCTTTCGGGGAGTGGGTGCAGACTTAATGGGCGAAAGGGCCTCGTTCTGCCCTCTATCTGAATACATAAAGTATAGAACCGGGTATCTGCTGCTCTTGTCCTTCCAGATGGTCGTGGGTTTGCAAGGTGCTGCCTAAGGGACGTGTTGAGCTCCTGCACCTTTTAGATGGCACACATGGCTGTCACTTCACATCAGTGGTGCAGGGAGTGAATGTTTATTGCGGTGGATGGAGTGCCGATAAAGCGGGCGGATTTGTCCTGGATGGTGTTGAACTTCTTGAGTGTTGTTGGAGCTGCACTCATCCAGGCAAGTGAAGAGAATTCCACACTCCTGACTTGTGCCTTGTAGATGGTGGACGGGCTTTGGGGAAGTCAGGAGGTGAGGTACTCACCGCAGGATTCCCAGCCTCTGACCTGCTCTGGTAGTCACAGGATTTATATGGCTGGTCTGCTCCTTTTTCTTGTGGTCTTTTGATTGGCCTTCTTCTGTGCCGCCCCATGCTAGGAAGGCCATAAAGAACTAATGGCTTGTGCGAGGCCTCGGTAGGGGCTAAGATACACCCATTATCATACTCCTACTTTAAAGTCACTCCACACTCGCTATACTGACTTGGAAATATATCGGCTGTTCCTTCACTGTTGCTAGGTCAAAATCCTGGAACTCCCTCCCAAACAGCACTAAGTGTACCTACACCTCAGGGACTGCAACGGTTCAGATGGCAGCTTCTCAAGGGGCAATTAGGGATTGGGAATAAATGCTGGGTCTAGGCAGAGACACCCACATTCAAAAGAGAGGAGACACTGTCCCATCAAAAATGATGCAGCAACCTCCCCAGAAACAGAGCAAACAACTCTATGTTTCACTCCCTTGCTGGAACACACTGCCTCCAGCTTCCCCCGTCGTTCCTCAGTCACAGTGTGGAGGTTACTCAAAGCATCATTTGTACCTGTTTGTCCAGTCACATGACCCTGTTGTGTCATTCATTGGGCATCACTCAGGGCATTCGAGGTACTTACACGGCACCACCCGGATATAGAGATTCAGGCGAATACGGTCCTGGAGTTCAAAGTCTGCTGAGCCTTTAGTGAATACCAGTCTGAGGTAGTGCCGCAGGTCAGCATTCAGTTGGGAACCTGGGGAGACAGCAAGTTGGAGAGAATGAGCTCACAGCCGGTCTCATCACGCAGCCACACACGCGCACAGAGCGCCACGGATACGCACATGCAAAGAGCCCGACAGACACACGTGCACAGAGCCCCACAGACAGAGGCGCGCGTGCAGAGCCCCGCGCGTGCACAGGCCCACACGTGGGGCCCCGCCCACGTGCGCGCGCCCCACCCCGCAAGTGCGTGCCCTGCCCCGCCCACGTGCGCAGATCCCCGCCCACGCCCAGGCCAACACGCCCTGCCCCGCCCACATGTGTGAGACCCACCTCGCAAACACGTGCTCAGTACAACACGCATGCGCACGGCCCCGCGAACGCGCACGCACGCACAGAGCCCCACACACACACACAGCCCCCCCCACACACACACACAGCCCCCCACACACACACACACAGCCCCCCACACACACACACACACACACAGCCCCCTCCCCCCACACACACACACACAGCCCCCTCCCCCCACACACACACACAGCCCCCTCCCCCCACACACACACACAGCCCCCCCCACACACACAGTCCCCCACACACACACACAGCCCCTCCCACACACACACACACACAGCCCCCCCCACACACACACAGCCCCCCCCACACACACACACAGCCCCCCACACACACACGCACACACAGCTCCCCCCACACACACACACACGGCCCCCACACACACACACACGGCCCCCCCACACACACACACAGCCCCCCCACACACACAGCCCCCCCACACACACACACAGAGCCCCCCACACACACACAGAGCCCCCCCCACACACACAGTCCCCCACACACAGCCCCTCCCACACACACACACACACAGCCCCCCCACACACACAGTCCCCCACACACACACACAGCCCCCCCCACACACAGCCCCCCCACACACACACACACACACACAGCCCCCCACACACACACACAGCACCCCCCACACACACACACAGCCCCCCCCCACACACACACACACACACACACACACACACACACACAGCCCCCCCCACACACACACACAGCCCCCCCCCACACACACACCACACACACACACACACACACACACAGCCCCCCACACACACACACAGCTCCCCCCCCCCACACACACACAGCCCCCCCACACACACACACACAGACCCCCCCCCACACACACACAGACCCCCCCCCCACACACACACACACACACACACACACACACACACAGCCCCCCCCACACACATACACAGCCCCCCCCCCACACACATACACAGCCCCCCCACACACACACACACAGCCCCCCCCCACACACACAGCCCCCCCCCCACACACACACACACAGCCCCCCCCACACACACACACACAGCCCCACACACACACACACAGATCCCCCCCCACACACACACACACACAGCCCCCCCCCACACACACACACACAGCCCACACACACACACACACACACACAGCCCACACACACACACACACACACAGCCCCCCCCCCACACACACACAGCCCCCCCCACACACACACACACACACACAGCCCCCCCCACACACACACACACAGCCCCCCCCCCACACACACACACACACACAGCCCCCCACACACACACACAGCTCCCCCCCCACACACACACACAGCCCCCCCACACACACACACACAGCCCCCCCCCACACACATACACAGCCCCCCCCACACACACAGCCCCCCCACACACACAGCCCCCCACACACACACACACAGCCCCCCACACACACACACAGATCCCCCCACACACACACAGCCCCCCCACACACACACACACAGCCCCCCCCACACACACAGCCCCCCCCACACACACAGCCCCTCCCACACACACAGCCCCTCCCACACACACAGCCCCTCCCACACACACAGCCCCTCCCACACACACAGCCCCTCCCACACGCACAGCCCCTCCCACACGCACAGCCCCTCCCACACGCACAGCTCCCCCCCCCCACACACACAGCTCCCCCCCCCCACACACACAGCTCCCCCCCCACACACACAGCTCCCCCCCCACACACACAGCTCTCCCCCCCCACAGACACAGCTCTCCCCCCCACACACACAGCTCCCCCCCCACACACACAGCTCCCCCCCACACACACACAGTTCCCCTCCACACACACACAGCTCCCCCCCACACACACACAGCTCCCCCCCCACACACACACAGCTCCCCCCCACACACACACAGCTCCCCCCCACACACACACAGCCCCCCCCCCACACACACACAGATCCCCCCCACACACACACAGCTCTCACCCACACACACACAGCTCCCCCCCACACACACACAGCTCCCCCACACACACACACAGCTCCCCCCCACACACACACACAGCTCCCCCCCACACACACACACAGCTCCCCCCCACACACACACACAGCTCCCCCCCACACACACACACAGCTCCCCCCCACACACACACACAGCTCCCCCCCACACACACACACAGCTCCCCCCCACACACACACACAGCTCCCCCCCACACACACACACAGCTCCCCCCCACACACACACACAGCTCCCCCCCACACACACACACAGCTCCCCCCCACACACACACACAGCTCCCCCCCACACACACACACAGCTCCCCCCCACACACACACAGCTCCCCCCCACACACACACACAGCTCCCCCCCACACACACACACAGCTCCCCCCCACACACACACACAGCTCCCCCCCACACACACACACAGCTCCCCCCCACACACACACACAGCTCCCCCCCACACACACACAGCTCCCCCCCACACACACACAGCTCCCCCCCCACACACAAAACTTCCCCCCCACACACACACAGCTCCCCCCCCCACACACGCAGCCCCCCCCCCCCCCCCCCGCACACACACACACAGCTACCCCCCCCCCCCCCCACACACACACACACAAAAGATTGTCATCGACTTCAGGAAGCTTAGTGGAGAACATGCCCCTGTCTTCATCAATGGGGACAAAGTAGAAAGGATCGAGAGCTTCAGGTTTTTGGGTGTCCAGATCACCAACAACCTGTCCTGGTCCCCCCCATGCCGACACTATGGTTAAGAAGGCCCACCAACGCCTCGGCTTTCTCAGAGGACTGAGGAAATTAGGCACCTCAGCTACGACTCTCACCAACCTTTACAGATGCCCCATAGAAAGCATTCTTTCTGGTTGTATCACAGCTTGGTATGGCTCCTGCTCTGCCCAAGATCACAAGGAACTACAAAAGGTCGTGAATATAGCCCAATCCAACACGCAAACCAGCCTCCCATCCACTGACTCTGTCTACACTTCCCGCTGCCTCGGCAAAGCAGCCAGCATAATTAAGGGTCCCACGCACCCTGGACATTCTCTCTTCCACCGGGAAAAAGATACAAAAGTCTGAAGTCACGTCCCAACCGACTCAAGAACAGCTTCTTCCCTGCTGCTGTCAGACTTTTGGATGAGCTTACCTTGCATTAAGTTGATCTTTCTCTACTCCCCAGCTATGACTGTAACACTACATTCTGCACTCTCTCATTTCCTTCTCTATGAACAGTATGTTTTGTCTGTGCAGTGCGCAAGAAGTAATACTTTTCACTGTATGTAAATACATGTGACAATAATAAATCAAATCAAAAACACACACATAGCCCCACACACACACAACCTCTTTGGTTGAGGGATCAATGACAATGGGGATAGATATCGGGTGAGGGGCAGGAAATTCAGAGGGGACCTGAGAAAACATTTTTTCACTCAGAAATGTTTTCATTCTTCACTCGTAATCTGGAATGAGCTGCCTGCAAGGGTAATGGAGGCTGGAAACCTTACAATCTTTAAGACATATTTGGATGAGCTTGAAAGATCATCGCAATATTGGGGTCATGCACAGAAAAATGGGATTAGTGTGACTTTCGTGGTTGCTATTGTTGGCGCAGACTTGATGGGCCGAAGGGCCTTGTCTGTATGATACACACAAACACACGCATCCCCTCCCCCTCAGAAACGCAGCCCCATATCCTCGCACACAGAAACACAGCCAAACACACACACACGCACCCTCCCACACATAGATGCGCAGCCACACTCGCATGCACGCAGCCTCCCATACACACATGCGCCGCCACACGCACACAGCCCTGCACGCACACAGCCCCCCCACGCATGCGCACACTGCCCCACACGCACACAGCCCCCCACGCATGCGCACACAGCCCCCCCACGCACTCTCTCTCTCTCTCTCTCTCTCTTTCTCACAGGGGACAATCTGTTGTAAATAGCCTCACCTTGTGGAGCTGTTTTGATATGGACAGGGTCAGGGATGTTTGCCAGGAGCCCAAGGGTGTCTCTGAGCGTGAGGCCGGATACAGGAGTCTCATTCACCTCCAGCAGCAGGTCACCTGCCTGCAGCTTCCCCGTCAGGTGCCGGCCCTTCCCACCTTGGCGATCGGCAATGTAGAGGAACTGGCCGTACTCTGCCCCACCCAGCAATCGAAGGTTTAGAACCCCCTGCTCGTCCCGACATAAGGTGGTCTCCCGCGTTCTCTGTGTCCAGTGAGTGATGCTGAGGAGCTTCCTGAACATGTCTGGAGAGGGACAGAAAAAGGGTGGGACGAGTTAATCGCCAACACCAATAAACAGAGGCCTGTCCAATCCTGCACAACTTTACCTTTTCATTGTCATCATGATCCAGACACAAAGATCACCGGGGTTAAAGTTCTGCTCCCTGGCTTATTAGTAACCAGCCCCAGCCCAATGTTCATTTACATTTCAATTGGGTGGGGAGAGGATAGAACACAGCCCAACAAACACTCCCAGGACAGGTACAGCACGGGATTCGATACAGAGTAAAACTCCCCGTACACTGTCCCCATCAAATATTCCCAGGACAGGTACAGCACAGGGTTAGATACAGAGTAAAGCTCCCTCTACACTGTCCCCATTAAACATTCCCAGGACAGGTACAGCACGGGGTTAGATACAGAGTAAAGCTCCCTCTACACTGTCCCCATCAAACACTCCCAGGACAGGTACAGCACAGGGTTAGATACAGAGTAAAGCTCCCTGTACACTGTCCCCATCAAACACTCCCAGGACAGGTACAGCACAGGGTTAGATACAGAGTAAAACTCCCTCTACACTGTCCCCATCAAACACTCCCAGGACAGGTACAGCACGGGGGTAGATACAGAGTAAAACTCCCCGTACACTGTCCCCATCAAACATTCCCAGGACAGGTACAGCACAGGGTTAGATACAGAGTAAAGCTCCCTCTACACTGTCCCCATCAAACATTCCCAGGACAGGTACAGCACGGGGGTAGATACAGAGTAAGACTCCCCGTACACTGTCCCCATCAAACATTCCCAGGACAGGTACAGTACGGGGGTAGATACAGAGTAAAGCTCCCTCTACATTGCCCCCATCAAACTGCCAATAATTCTCTTGTTAATCAGTATTTAACTCTTACCCTGCTGGTATTTAGACTGCATCAGGGTGGTGACATGGTTTTGGGTCGGGTGGGCAGAGGGTGGGTTAGGTGTCATAGAACAGTACAGCACAGTACAGGCCCTTTGGCCCTTGATGTTGTGCTGAGCTTTGTCCGAAACCAAGATCAAGCTATCCCACTCCCTATCATTCTGGTGTGCTCCATGTGCCTATCCAATAACCGCTTGAGTTCCTAATGTGTCCGACTCCACTATCACAGCAGGCAGTCCATTCCACACCCCAACCACTGAGTAAAGATCCTACCTCGGACATCCCTCCTATATCTCCCACCATGAACCTTATAGTTATGCCCCCTAGTAACAGCTACATTCACCCAAGGAAATAGTCTCTGAACGTCCACTCTATCTATCCCCCTCATCATCTTATAAACCTCTATTAAGTCGCCTCTCATCCTCCTCCGCTCTAAAGAGAAAAACCCTAGCTCCCTCAACCTTTCCTCATAAGACCTACCCTCCAAACCAGGCAGCATCCTGGTAAATCTCCTCTGTACTCTCTCCAATGCTTCCACATCCTCCTTATAGTGAGGTGACCAGAACTGCACACAATATTCCAAATGTGGTCTCACCAAGGTCCTGTACAGTTGCAGCATAACCCAACGGCTCTTAAACTCCAACTGCCTGTTAATAAACGCTAATACACTGTAGGCCTTCTTCACGGCTCCATCCACTTGAGTGGCAACCCTCAGAGATCTGTGGATATGAACCCCAAGATCTCTCTGTTCCTCCACATTCTTCAGAACCCTGCCATTGACCCTGTAATCTGCATTCAAATTTGTCCTACCAAAATGAATTACCTCGCACTTATCACTGTTAAACTCCATCTGCCATTTTTCGGCCCAGCTCTGCATCCTATCAATGTCTCTTTGCAGCCTACAACAGCCCTCCACCTCATCCACTACTCCACCAATCTTGGTGTCATCAGCAAATTTACTGACCCACCCTTCAGTCCCCTCCTCCAAGTCATTGATAAAAATCACAAATAGCAGAGGACCCAGCACTGATCCCTGTGGTACACCGCTGGTAACTGGTCTCCAGTCTGAAAATTTTCCATCCACCACCACCCTCTGTCTTCTGAGATAGCCAGTTACTTATCCAATCGGGCAAATTTCCCTCTATCCCACACCTCCTTACTTTCTTCAAAAGCCTACCATGGGGAACCTTATCAAACGCCTTACTAAAATCCATGTATATGACATCAACTGCTCTACCTTCATCTACACACTTAGTTACCTCCTCAAAGAATTCAATCAAATTTGTGAGACAAGACTTACCCTTCGCGAATCCGTGCTGACTATCACGGATTAAGCTGCATCTTTCCAAATGGTCATAAATCCTATCCCTCAGGAACTTTTCCATTAACTTACCGACCACCAAAGTAAGACTAACCGGCCTATAATTACCAGGATCATTCCTATTTCCTTTCTTGAACAGAGGAACAACATTCGCCACTCTCCAGTCCTCTGGCACAATCCCCGTGGAAAGTGAGGACCCAAAGATCAAAGCCAAAGGCTCTGCAATCTCATCCTTTGCCTCCCAAAGAATCCTAGGATATATCCCATCTGGCCCAGGGGACTTATCGACCATCAGGTTTTTCAAAAGTACGAATACACCTTCCCTCAGAACATCTACCTCCTCCAGCCTATCAGCCTGTATCCCACTCTCATCCTCAAAAACTTGGTCCCTCTCCTTGGCGAATACTGAAGAAAAGTATTCATTCATCGCCTCTCCTATCTCTTCTGACTCCATGCACAAGTTCCCACTACTATCCTTGACCGGCCCTAACCTCACCCTGGTCATTCTTTTATTTCTCACATAAGAGTAAAAAGCCTTGGGGTTTTCCTTGATCCGACCCGCCAAGGACTTCGCATGCCCCCTCCTAGCTTTCCTAAGCCCTTTTTTTAGCTCATTCCTTGCTACCGTGTAACCCTCAAGCGACCCAACTGAACCTTGTTTTCTCATCCTTAGATACGCTTCCTTTTTCCTCTTGACAAGACATTCAACCTCTTTTGTGAACCATGGTTCCCTCACTCTGCCATTTCCTCCCTGCCTGACAGGGACATGCCTATCAAGGACACGCAGTATTTGTTCCTTGAACAAGCTCCACTTTTCATTTGTGCCTTTCCCTGACAGTTTCTGTTCCCATCTTATGCTCCCTAATTCTTGCCTAATCGCATCATAATTACCCCTCCCCCAATTATAAACCTTGCCCTGCCGTAAGGCCCTATTTCTCTCCATTGCAATAATGAAAGACACTGAATTGTGGTCACTATCTCCAAAGTGCTCTCCCACAACCAAATCTAACACTTGGCCCGGTTCATTACCCAGTACCAAGTCCAATGTGGCCCCACCTCTTGTCGGCCTATCCACATATTGTGTTAGGAAGCCCTCCTGCACACACTGTACAAAAACTGCCCCATCTGAACTATTCAACCTATTAAGGTTCCAATCAATATTTGGAAAGTTAAAGTCACCCAGTAGGGATATGGGGGTAGGGCCTGGGTGGGATTGTGGTCGGTGCAGACTCGATGGGCCGAATGGCCTCTTTCTGTACTGTAGGGTTTCTATGATTTCTATGACCCATGACAACTACCCTGTGACCTCCACACCTATCCATAATCTGCTTTGCAATTTCTTCCTCCACATCTCTATTACTATTTGGGGGCCTATAGAAAACCCCCAACAACGTGACCGCTCCTTTCCTATTTCTAACTTCAGCCCATATTACCTCAGTAGGCAGATCCCCCTCGAACTGCCTTTCAGCAGCCGTTAAACTATTCTTGATTAACAATGCTACTCCTCCACCTCTTTTACCAGCTTCCCTACTCTTACTGAAACATCGATACCCCGGGACTTCCAACAACCATTCCTGTCCCTGTTCTAACCATGTCTCCGTAATGGCCACAACATCGTAGTCCCAAGTACCAATCCACGCTCCAAGTTCACCTACCTTATTCTGGATGCTCCTTGCATTGAAGTAGACACACTTCAACCCACCTTCCTGTCTGCCGGTACACTCCTACGACCTTGATACCCTCCTCAATACCTCACTACACTCAACACTGGCTTCTGGACTACAGCTCGTTTTCCCGTCCCCCTGACAAATTAGTTCAAACCCCCCCGACGAACCATAGCAAATTTCCCTCCCAGGATATTGATGCCCCTCTGGTTCAGGTGCAAACCGTCCTGTTTGTACAGGTCCCACCTTCCCCAGAATGTGCTCCCAATTATCCATGTAACTGAAACCCTCCGTCCTACACCATCCCTGCAGCCACGTGTTTATCTGCACACTCTCCCTGTTCCTCAACTCGCTAGCACGTGGCACCGGCAACAAACCAGAGATGACAACATGGTTTGTCCTGGCTCTCAGCTTCCACCCTAGCTCCCTAAATTCCTGTTTTAAATCCCCGTCCCTTCTCTTACCTGTGTCGGCTGGCTACAGGACAGAATTTGAATCCTCGCTTGCTGTCAGCCCTGCTACTATGTCGCTCTTGCCCATCCCCTCTACGTGCCCTCTTCGCCAAACCCTCAGCACCCCACCCCTCCTCCCAAATACTACCCTGTTTGCAGCCTCTTCCCCACCAGCCCTCCCCCCTTCTATCATAGAAGAAATCATAGAAACCCTACAGTGCAGAAGGAGGCCATTCGGCCCATCGAGTCTGCACCGACCACAATCCCACCCAGGCCCAACCCCCACATATTTTACCCACTAATCCCTCTAACCTACGCATCCCAGGACTCTAAGCGACAATTTTTTTAACCTGGCCAATCAACCTAACGCGCACATCTTTGGACTGTGGGAGGAAACCGGAGCACCCGGAGGAAACCCACGCAGACACGAGGAGAATGTGCAAACTCCACACAGACAGTCACCCGAGCCGGGAATCGAACCCGGGACCCTGGAGCTGTGAAGCAGCAGTGCTAGCCACTGTGCTACCATGCCGCTTCCCTCCCACAGATACCCCCTCCCATGTCTGGCTGCGCCACACGCACTCCCCCCACCTCTCTCTGCACCCCTCCGACACCCTGCAGCAGACTGGCAGCAGAGGCCTGCTGAACGGGCAGGTTGCATCGGCCGCAGGGCTGAACATGGCATCGTAGGCACCTTGCTTTGGTGCCAGGCTGAGGGCGAGCTGGGTACCCAATCCTGGCGGGTAGGATAATGACACTGCAATGGCAATGCCCGGGGTCACACCGCAGCCAAACATCACAAATAAAGAGGGAGGTTGCTGTGCAAATGCAGGCTGCATTGCTGTCTGTGCAATGCAGATGGAGGACAGAGTTTACCTGCTGCAGGATTCAGGCTTTGCTGCATCCAGTCCCAGCCATTGCCTGGGGAGGTGGACCTCCGATTGACAGAAGGGGAAAGTGGGCGGGGCAGACTGCATGTCAATCAGACAGCTCCACCCCCCCGTGGGAGGGGCCAGAGCTTGTCACAGACAACCCCGTCCCCGCGTGAGGGAGGAGCCAATCCGCCTGTCCATCAATAGCCCCGCCCCCACCAACTCCAACCGATCGTCAATCACAATTCTACACTTCCTTGGGAGGGAAGGCGGGGCCGTCTGCCTGCCTGTCAAACCGAGACCACGCCCATTACGTGGCGCTAGGGCGCCTGGCCTCACTGCCACCCTCATTTGGATCTCACCCACTGCGGGAACGGGGGCGTGGCCTCACCCCAGCCTCCGCCCCCCCCCCATTGCCAACGGACAGCCTCACGCGCCCGGCCTGCTCGTCATTGTCAATCTGGCCTTTTCATTGGACCGGGGCTGCTTGCACTCCCGCCCCGCGCTACCCAGCCTGGCCTCTGATTGGGTCGCCCGCCTGTCAATCATATCAGCCACTGCCTTTGTATTGGTTGAGCCGGCGAGGGGGGGGGGAGAGAGAGAAGGGAGCAATGTCTCTGCCGCCTCCGCCCCGGAGTTATATAAAAGCCATGATGTGGATTATATAAAAGCTTATATAAAAGTTCCGCCTGTCTTATCCGCCTCCCCCCCCCGAACGATCGAGGCGACGCCTCCGTGGATAGAAAACTCCCGGCTGTCACCGCGCCGGACTCACCAACATGGCGGCGGCCGCGCATGCTTATCAGAGCCAATGGATATTTATTTCCCGCCCCAGCTATCGAGCTGTTCAGTGATTCTCGGGCAACCCAAGTCATAAACATTTAAAGACCGATCAATGACGAGGGTTAATTTCACTTACAAAAAAAAACTGTCGCCGCGCAGCCTTCTGGGAGATGTCGTTCTCTTGCGGACCCTGTGAGACTGCGCACACGTGTCTGTTCACCGGGTTAAAGATGTCTCTAGCGAGCGGATAGGTCATTTTCTTCAGGGGCCTCAGGAAAGGATGCGAGTGAGCGGAAGATGATTTAAATCTAAATTGGCAGAAGGTTGTCGATGGCTTGATGGCGGCGACGCACGGGCCTCTGGGAGTTGTAGTTTGCTCCCGGCGGGCCATGCGCGGCGCCTGCGCAGTGGGGACAGCCGGAGGATGGCGGAGCGGGAGGGTGAGCGGGGCTTGGTGTCGTTCGGCTTCACCCGGACCGCCAGCAAACTGCGGCTCAAGGAGGCGGAGCCGAGCGCCAAGGAGAAGGAGGCGGTGAGCGGTGTGGAACAGGGCGAGATCCTCAGGTAGACATTGGAACCGCCCACCCACCCCTTCAAGAAGCAAAAAAAATGACATACTCTCTCCAAAGCCTCCACATCCTTCTGGCAGTGCGGTAGTAGTGACCAGAATTGAACACTATATTCCAAGTGCGGCCTAACTATCATAGAAAATCATAGAAACCCTACAGTGCAGAAGGAGGCCATTCGGCCCATCGAGTCTCCACCGATCACAATCCCACCCAGGCCCTATCCCCACATATTTACCCGCTAATCCCTCTAACCTACGCATCCCAGGACTCTAAGGGGCAATTTTTAACCTGGCCAATCAACCTAACCCGCACATCTTTGGACTGTGGGAGGAAACCGGAGCACCCGGAGGAAACCCACGCAGACACGAGGAGAATGTGCAAACTCCACACAGACAGTGACCCGAGCCGGGAATCGAACCCGGGACCCTGGAGCTGTGAAGCAGCAGTGCTAACCACTGTGCTACCGTGCCGCCCGACTAAGGTTCTATAAACCTGCACCATGTCTTGCCAATTTTTAAAATCAATGCTCTGCCCGACGAAGGCAAGTATGCCTTCTAGATTACCTTCTCCATCTGCGTTGCCACTTTCAGTGACCTGTGTAACTGTACACCCAGATCCCTCTGCCTATCAATACTCTTAAGGGCACTGCCATTGACTGCATATTTCCCATCTGTATTAGACCTTCCAAAATGCATTACTTCACATTTGTCTGGATTAAACTCCATCTGCCATCTCTCCGCCCAAGTCTCCAACCAATCTATGTCCTGCCGTATCTTTTGACGGTCCTCATCACTATCTGCAATTCCACCAACCTTTGTGTCGGCCACAAACCAGCTACGTTTTCCTCCAAATCATTCATACACATTACAAACAGCAAAGGTCCCAGCACTGATCCCTGAGGAATGCAACTAGTCACAGCTCTCCATTCAGAAACGCACCTTTCCAGTGCTACGCTGTCTTCTATGACCGAGCTAGTTCTGCATCCATCTTGTCAGTTCACCTCTGATCATGTGCGACTTTATACCAGTCTGCCATGAGGGACCTTGTCAAAGGCCTTACTAGAGTCCATGTAGACAACATCCACTGCCCTACCCATATCAATCATCGTCGTTTCCTCGAAAAACTCGATCGAGTTAATGAGACACAACCTCCCCTTCACAAAACCACGTTGCCACTCACTAATGCTTTCACTTATTTCCAAGTGGGAGTAAATCCTGTCTTGAAGAATCCTCTCCAATAATTTCCCTGCCACCGGCTGAAGGGTGGGTCAGTACACAGATCTCTGAAGGTTGCCACTCAAGTGGATAGAGCCGTGAAGAAGGCCTACAGTGTGTTAGCGTTTATTAACAAGGGGTTTGAGTTTAAGAGCTGTGGGGTTATGCTGCAACTGTACAGGACCTTGGTGAGACCACATTTGGAATATTGTGTGCAGTTCTGGTCACCTCACTATAAGAACGATGTGGAAGAATTGGAGAGAGTGCAGAGGAGATTTACCAGGATGCTGCCTGGTTTGGAGGGTAGGTCTTATGAGGAAAGGTTGAGGGAGCTAGGGTTTTTCTCTTTAGAGCCGAGGAAGATGAGAGGCGACTTAATAGAGGTTTATAAGATAATAAGGGGGATAGATAGAGTGGACGTTCAGAGACTATTTCCTTGGGTGAATGTAGCTGTTACGAGGTGGCATAACTATAAGGTTCATGGTGGGAGATATAGGAGGGATGTCCGAGGTAGGTTCTTTACTCAGAGTGGTTGGGGTGTGGAATGGACTGCCTGCTGTGATAGTGGAGTCGGACACTTTAGCAAATTTCAAGCGGTTATTGGATAGGCACATGGAGCACACCAGAATGATAGGGAGTGGGATAGCTTGATCTTGGTTTCGGACAAAGCTCGGCACAACATCGAGGGCCGAACGGCCTGTACTGTGCTGTACTGTTCTATGTTCTACCCTTCTTAAACAAAGGAACAACATTGGCTATTCTCTAATCCTCCGGGACCTCCCCTGTAGCCAGTGAGGATACAAACATTTCTCTCAAGGCTCCAGCAAAAATCCTTCCTTGCCTGTCTCAGTATTCTGGGGTATAGCCCATCAAGCCCTGGGGATTTGTCTACCTTAATGTTTTTCAAGACCCCCAATATCTCCTTTTTGATCTGAACGTGACCCAAACTATCTACACACCCTTTCCCAGACTCATCATCCACCAAGTCCTCCTCTTTGGTGAATACTGACGCAAAGTACTCATTTAATACCTCGTCCATTGCCTCTGGCTCCATGCATAGATTCCCTCCCCTGTCCTTGAGTGGGCCAACGCTCTCCCTGGCTACCCTCTTGCTCTTTATATATGTATAAAAAGCCTTGGGATTTTCTTTAATCCTGCTGGCCAATGACTTTTCATGACCCCTTTTAGCCCTCCTGACTCCTTGCTTAAGTTTCTTTCTACTTTCCATGTATTCCACACTTGCTTTGTGTGTCCAAAGCCTCCTCGCCTTGACAAATACTTCCTTTTTCTTTTTGACTAGGCTCACAATCTCTCTCGTTAACCAAGATTCCCGAAACATGCCATACTTATCCTTCATCCTTACAGGAACATGCCAATCCTGAATTCCTATCAACTTACACTTGAAAGTCTCTTGCATGCTAGATGTTTATTTGCCCTCAAACATCTGCCCCCAGTCTACATTCTTCAGTTCCTGCCTAATGTTGTCGCAATGAGCCTTCTCCCAATTTAGCACCTTCACCTGAGGACAAGACTTATCTTTATCCATCAGTACCTTTAAGCTTACTGAATTGTGATCACTGTTACCGAGCTGCTCCCCTACTGTAACGTCAACCACCTGGCCAGGTTCATTCCCCAACACCAGGTCCAGTACGGCCCCTTCCCTGGTTGGATCATGTACATATTGTTTCAAGAAGCCCCCCTCGATGCTCCTTACAAACTCTGCCCCATCCACGCCCCTAGCACTAAGTGAGTCGCAGTCAATATAAGGGAGGTTAAAATCAGCGACCCTGTTACTTTTACACCTTGCCAAAATCTGTCTACATATCTGTTCCTCTATCTCCTGCTGGCTGTTGGGAGGTCTATAGTAAACCCCCCAACGTTGTGACTACATTCTTCCTATTTCCGAACTCTATGTAAACAGCTCACGTTGCTGTGGTGCTTTCCAGATAGGGCGGTACTATGGCACAGGCTTTGCAGCACCACCCCTGGCCGGCGTATCAATATGCCCCATCCTGCAGCCCCCTCCCATCAGAGTGCAGCACAGGATGATGCCATTTGGCCCATTGTGACCTTGCTAGCCCTTCAAAGGAGCAATCGCCCTCCCAACTCAAAGATATGCAGGTTAGGTGGTTTGGTCATGGTATGTTGTCCCTTAGTTTAAAGTTTATTTATTAGTCACAAGTAGGCTTACATTAACACCGCAATGAAGTTATTGAGAAAATCCCCTAGTCGCCACAGTCCGGCACCTGTTTGGGTACACTGAGGGAGAATTTAGCATAGCCAATGCACCTAAGGTACATCTTTCAGACTGAGAGAGGAAACCAGAGCACCCGGAGGAAACCCACGCAGACTCAACACAGACATTGACCCAAGCTGGGAATCGAACCCGGGTCCCTGACGCTGTGAGGCAGCAGTGCTAACCATTGTGCCACCCAAAGATGTGTAGGTTCGGGGAATTAGCAGGGTCAATACCTGGGATTACGGGAGTAGGCTCTGGGTAAGATACTCTTGTCACAGAGTTGGTGCAGACCCAATGGGCTAAATGGTCTCTTTCTGCACTGTAGGGATTTAATGATTCATAGAACCATTGCAGAGCATGGGAGGGCAATTCGGCCCATTATGACCATGCTAGCTCTCCCAAAGGAGCCGTTAGGCACATTGTGACTGCGCTAGCCTTCCGAAGGAGAGTTCATCTCTCACCCCATCCTTTTCCCCACTTCCAATCCTATCTCCGTTTCAGATATTTAGAGAAAAGGTCCTGCACAGAAAGAGCCCAATGTGTCTGCGCCGGCCCAAGCCACCCAATCTAATCTCATTTTCCAGCGTTTGGTCCACAACGTATGAAACCAACTGCCCTTTTGGGTGGATGTGAACAAACCTTTTGGGAGGAGGAAATGGGCACCCAGAGGCTGATATTTGTCCTTTAACAATATGGCATCAACAGTAAAACACCATCCGCCCCTTTATCTCATGGTATTTGTGGGATCTTGCTGTGTGCAAATTTGCTGTGCGATTACAGCAGTGCCTGCACTTTAAAAAAAAAAATGCAACAAGACCTGTGAAGTGTCCCGATGTTGTGACAGGTGCTGAAGAAATGCAAAGTCTGGTTTTAATCAGCTATTTCTGAGTGTCCCATTCCATCCTCTGCTCCTGTGTTCCTTCCGTCTTCAACGTTAATTTGAACAGACATTTACCTTAAATTTATTCATGGGATGTGGGCCTCGCTGGCTAGGTCTGAACTTATTGCCCATCTCTAATTGCCTCTTGAAAAAGTGGTGGTGAACTGACTACTTGAACTGGTACAGAACGCCCACGATGCTGTTAGAGAGTTCCCAGCGAAAGTGAAGGGACGGCGATATATTGATGGTGAGTGACTTGGAGGGGAACCTCCAGGTGGCGCTGTTCCCAGGTACCTGCTGATCTTTTTCTTCTCGATGGTAGTGGTCGTGGGTTTGGCAGGTACTGCCTGAGGAACCTTGGTGAGTTCCCGCAGTGCATCTTGTAGATGGGACAAGGCTGCCGTCGGTGCTGGAGGGACTGAAAATGCAAGAGTTGCATTAGCACTGATTAGTGATTAGCACTGCTGCCTCACAGCACCAGGGGCTCAGGTTCAATTCCCACCTTGGGTCACTGTCTGTGCGGAGTTTGAACGTTCTCCCCGTGTCTGCGTGGGTTTCCCCCGGGTGCTCCAGTTCCCTCCCACAAGTCCAAAAGACGTGCTGGTTAGGTGCATTGGCCATGCTAAATTCTCCCTAAGTGTAGCGGACAGGCGCCGGAGTGTGGAGACTAAGGGATTTGCACAACTTCATTGCAGGATTAACGTAAGCCTTACTTGTGACACTAATGAATAAAACTTAAAAACACTGAAGTGGGGCTGCTTTGTCCTGGATGGTGTTGAGTTTCTTCTGTTGTTGGAGCTGCATTAATTCAGGCAAGTGGAGAATATTCCATTACACTCTGAATTGTGAAATCAAAAGAGAAAACGCTGGAAAATCTCAGCAGGCCTGGCAGCATCTGTAAGGAGAGAAAAGAGCTGACGTTTCGAGTCCGCATGACTCTTTGTCAAAGCCAAAAGGCATAGAAAGTGGGAGATATTTATACTGCAGGGTGAAGGAATGAAAGATGAGTCATAGCCACAGAAACCAGGGGAAAAGGCTGCTAATGGCAACCCATAGAGAGAATAAAGGGTGTGAATGGCCAAACGGCAGAGAAGCTGAAATCAGAGGGTAAACTGTGACAGATGAAGATGTGGGGGGAGGGGAGGGGAGAGGTGGGTTGGGGGGGGAGGGGAGAGGTGGGTTGGGGGAGGGGAGGGGAGAGGTGGGTTGGGGGAGGGGAGGGGAGAGGTGGGTTGGGGGGGGAGGGGAGAGGTGGGTTGGGGGGGGAGGGGAGAGGTGGGTTGGGGGGGGAGGGGAGAGGTGGGTTGGGGGGGGAGGGGAGAGGTGGGTTGGGGGGGGAGGGGAGAGGTGGGTTGGGGGGGAGGGGAGAGGTGGGTTGGGGGGGGAGGGGAGAGGTGGGTTGGGGGGGGGAGGGGAGAGGTGGGTTGGGGGGGGAGGGGAGAGGTGGGTTGGGGGGGGAGGGGAGAGGTGGGTTGGGGGGGGGAGGGGAGAGGTGGGTTGGGGGGGGGAGGGGAGAGGTGGGTTGGGGGGGGAGGGGAGAGGTGGGTTGGGGGGGGAGGGGAGAGGTGGGTTGGGGGGGGAGGGGAGAGGTGGGTTGGGGGGGGAGGGGAGAGGTGGGTTGGGGGGGGAGGGGAGAGGTGGGTTGGGGGGGGAGGGGAGAGGTGGGTTGGGGGGGGAGGGGAGAGGTGGGTTGGGGGGGGGAGGGGAGAGGTGGGTTGGGGGGGGGGAGGGGAGAGGTGGGTTGGGGGGGGGGAGGGGAGAGGTGGGTTGGGGGGGGGGAGGGGAGAGGTGGGTTGGGGGGGGGGAGGGGAGAGGTGGGTTGGGGGGGGGGAGGGGAGAGGTGGGTTGGGGGGGGGGAGGGGAGAGGTGGGTTGGGGGGGGGGAGGGGAGAGGTGGGTTGGGGGGGGGAGGGGAGAGGTGGGTTGGGGGGGGGGAGGAGAGGTGGGTTGGGGGGGGGAGGGGAGAGGTGGGTTGGGGGGGGGGGAGAGGTGGGTTGGGGGGGGGGGGAGAGGTGGGTTGGGGGGGGGGGAGAGGTGGGTTGGGGGGGGGGAGAGGTGGGTTGGGGGGGGGGGAGAGGTGGGTTGGGGGGGGGGGAGAGGTGGGTTGGGGGGGGGGGGGAGGTGGGTTGGGGGGGGGGGGAGGGGAGAGGTGGGTTGGGGGGGGGGGAGGGGAGAGGTGGGTTGGGGAGGGGGAGAGGTGGGTTGGGGGGGGGGGAGGGGGAGAGGTGGGTTGGGGGGGGGGGAGGGGAGAGGTGGGTTGGGGGGGGGGGGAGGGGAGAGGTGGGTTGGGGGGGGGGAGGGGAGAGGTGGGTTGGGGGAGGGGAGAGGTGGGTTGGGGGGGGGGGAGGGGAGAGGTGGGTTGGGGGGGGGGGAGGGGAGAGGTGGGTTGGGGGGGGGGAGGGGAGAGGTGGGTTGGGGGGGGGGGGAGGGGAGAGGTGGGTTGGGGGGGGGGGAGGGGAGAGGTGGGTTGGGGGGGGGAGGGGAGAGGTGGGTTGGGGGGGGGGGAGGGGAGAGGTGGGTTGGGGGGGGGAGGGGAGTGAGGTGGGTTGGGGGGGGAGGGGAGAGGTGGGTTGGGGGGGGGGAGGGGAGAGGTGGGTTGGGGGGGGGGGGAGGGGAGAGGTGGGTTGGGGGGGGGGGGAGGGAGAGGTGGGTTGGGGGGGGGGAGGGGAGAGGTGGGTTGGGGGGGGGGGGAGGGGAGAGGTGGGTTGGGGGGGGGGGAGGGGAGAGGTGGGTGGGGGGGGGGGAGGGGAGAGGTGGGTTGCGGGGGGGGAGGGGAGAGGTGGGTTGGGGGGGGGGGAGGGGGGAGAGGTGGGTTGGGGGGGGGG
>NW_027590800.1:0-42500 GCF_964213995.1 Mustelus asterias
CAGGCGATTTAAATTTTTAACAAAGCCTCTATTTATCTTCGTGCCAGGACCCAGCTGCGAATGACTTTGTGCACTTGCCAGACAGGAGTGCTGCCACGATAGGAGAGGTGCTTTTTTTTTGCTGGCGTTGGTAGTGGCTGTCTACAAACACGAGGAGGAATTGTTGTGGGGTGGGGGGCGGATTAAAAGTGTAGCTGAAACCACAAAGCTCAACATCGGTGCAAAACCGACTTTTGAACTAGGCTAACGTAAAGCTGTTCCTTTGGTAGACTTGATACGGGCGGCACGGTGAGGAAAGGCTGGATCTGTGTGTGTTTTTTTTTAAATAAATGGTGCACCTTGCATGTTTTGCTGCATCACTGTACTTCAGCTGTGTGTGTGTGTGTGTAGGGAGGGAGGGGAAACCTGCAACATCAGCAATAAGGCAGAGTCATGTGATTCCCCTTGACATACAAGACTGATTTCTGTTGTGCGTTCACAGTTTGCAAATCTGCTTGTTCAGTGTCTGCCGGTTTCGCTGCTAGAGAGACAGGGGAGGGTGCTGGCGGCCTGTCGCAATAGGAAGGATGTTACGAAATGCTTTCAACTGCCCCATTTACCCAGCCCACTTGCATGTTCCCCGAGATTGCTGAATGTGCCCTTTTTTGGTCGCTGATGTGGTGAAACATTACGATGATAGGTTAAATCTAATTCCACCCTCCCCACGTGTGTGTGTGTGTAAATGAGACTTGAGTAATAAAGTACGTTATAACAAATTGTGGCCCCCAGTTGCCCAAAGAAAATTATATCAGGGTGAAGGGGCTGCCTGGTGTTGTGTTTGTGTGTTGGCTTTCAGACAGATTTCCCAGCCCCTCTTCTTACCACCCCCCCCCCCGCCCCCCTTGGTTGTGCAGAGAATAAAATCCCTCTGAAAGTGAAGCTGGCGATTTTTTTTTTGCCAGATGATACTGGGCTGCTCTATAACGTTAACCTCGTCTTCTTAATTCTCAGCTGAAGACGTGGAACCATTCAGCACTTTTTAAAACGACAACAAAAAAAATAACTCGATCGGATGACAGCTCCTGGAATCCCTGAGTCACTCAAATGCCTTTTGTTCTAGTACGCTGTGGTGCTCGCACGCCTCCGCTGTCACACCACTCTCTCCACGCCAGTCCAATGCAAGCCGAAGGATTTGTATCCCCACCAAAATAGTCCCTTCAATAAAGTCAGTCAAATGTGGGGGTGGTACGCCACCCTGAACATTGTGTGCTGCCAACCTACTAGAACCCCCATCAATATTTTCAAATCCCAATTCAATTTGTTTATTGAAGCCCTTTTAAGTTTAGAATAAATGTATATTTTTAATTTCTTGCCAAGTTAACTTTCTTAAGGTACACCTTGTGATATACTCGAGAGTCAGCACAATATTTATTCGGGTTCGAAATCAGACTGTTGGACGAGAACAGCTCAAAGTCCTGCCAATTTTCTGCTTTTATCTTCTACACTCCCCTCCAAAAGTTTAAAGTGTATTAATTAGTGTCATAATTCGGCTTACATTAACACTGCAATGAAGTTACCATGAAAATCCCCAGTTTCTCCTCTTTGCAATATTTAACTTCCTTTTCGCAAGGGGGTTTGGGCTGATTTTGTGTTGCAAAGTAGGTCATTCTTCCTGGTGTGAGTCTGATGCCGACACACCTTCACCTTCCCAAGCACCGTTCTCGTATTCATTACATTGTTGTCACACCCTGATTAGTGTTGTAATTGTACGTTCAAAGGTCACCCGTTTTAGAGCAGCGCTCTGACACATTGGCTTAAGATTGGCTGCAACTGATTCGAGAGGCTTGCTCTTGATGTTTACCCCACAAGGGCTGACCACAAGCCCTCATATTGCTGATTCCTTGTAAATGTGATGTAGTAACAGAAATGACACATCGTGCTTGGCCTATCTAACCCCATTCTAGCTGTGGTAAGGGGGATGAAAGGTGCAGCAGGGAGCTGTGGTGTTTAACATGGCTGCTTAGTTCATTGAGAAGGACATGTAGGAGGCACGTTTCAAATGTTCTTTTACTATCTTCAAGGTTGCATTTACTGCCCCCCCCCCCCCCTCCCTTAGGCCGTATATCTGGGAGTCTGTTACACACATTGTGCAGATGCAGTGTTAGAGAAATTAGTTAGAACATTATGGCATGTTTTGCAGTGCCAGCTGTACAGGCTGATGGATTAATGTGGGATGGCTATGTTGTTAGTAACCTCAACCATGACTTTATATTGCCTGGGTACTGTATAGAGACAGGAGGAGGCCATTCGACCCCCCTTGAACCTGCTCTACCATTCAACCAGATCGTGGCTGATCCGTCCCCAAATCCATCTGCTATTTGCTCCACATCGCTTGATACCCTTATCAAATCGTGATATAACCAACTCTGTCCTGACACCACCCCAGCATCTGCAGTTTTTTTGGGGGGGGGAGGGGTTAACAGAATTCTAGTGCAAGGATAGCCAGCAGCGTTTGAAATCAATTTATCACAAAAAAGCAAGGCAGCTGTAAGAATAATTTCCTGATTTAAAATGCGTAAGTTGCTCTCTCTCTCTCTCGTCATTCCTGGAGCATTGCTGCTACATGGTCAGCCTGTCCCCTTTTTATTTTGGATTTCATTTCATAATCGATTATTCGCAAATCTAACTGACCAGTTCCAGATGAGGGGCAGTTGGTGATTAATACTGGGAGTGTTTGTCTCGATGTAGGTTCACGGCTCTGTTGCTTAGAGGGACCTCTGGACTGGTTTAGTGATTGATTCTTGACAGACAATTCATGACTATCTGACAGGATCAGATTCAGAAGAAATTTTAATAAAATAAGTTGGATAAATACTTAAATGGCAGGAAAAAATTTAGAGGCCCGATGGTGAAGCAACAAGAAGCTGGAACTAATTGGATAATATTTAAAGAGCCAGTTTTTAAAAAAAGTTTTCAAGTTTATTTATCAGTGTCACAAGTAGGCTTACATTAACACTGCAATGAAGTTACTGTGAAAATCTCCTGGTCGCCACACTCTGGCGTCTGTTCGGGTACAGTGCAGAAGGAGGCCATTTGGCCCATCGAGTCTGTATCGACTCTCTGACAGAGTATCTGACCCAGGTCCTATCCCCGTAACCCCACATATTTACCCCACTAATCCCCCTAACCTACACATCATTGGACACTGAAGGAGAATTTAGCATAGCCAATGCAATTAAGTCACTGTGAAAATCTCCTAGTCACCACACTCCGGCACCTGTTCGGGTACACTGAGGGAGAATTTAGAATAGCCAGTGTACCTAACCAGCATGTTTTTCAGACTGGGAGGAAACCCACGCAGATACGGGAAGAACGTGCAGACTCCGCACAGGCAGTGACCCAAGCCGGGAATTGAACCCAGGTCCCTGGCATTGCGAGGCGGCAATGCTAACCACTGTGCCATGAAGGGCCAAATGGCCTGTTGCAAAGTACCACTGGATATGCATTGTGGATAAAATGGGGCAGGATGATCCATCCCAGACATGTTGTCACTCAAACTCAGCATCCTCTTCCCAACACAAACTGCTGCGGGAGGGCATCAAGTTCCATCGGGAACTTTAGTCCCGATTCTCTGCCCCCTTCCCCCATCTCAAATTCTCAGCTGAGGATGATGGTGATGTGATGAGATATCTGACAACTAGAATTGAGAGGTGCTTTGATCGGCAGCATTGCCAACTCGGAATGTTACTCACCAGGATTCACAACCAGTCCATTGTTTATTTATCAGTCACACTTAGGCTTACATTAACACTGCAATGAAGTTACTGTGGGAAAATTCCCCCTAGTCGCCACACTCCGGCGCCTGTTCGGGTACACTGAGGGAGAATTTAGCATAGCCAATGCTCCTAACCAGCACGTCTTTCAGACTGTGGGAGGAAACCGGAGCACCCGGAGGAAACCCACGCAGAGAAGGTGCAGTCTCTGCACAGACGATGACTCAGGCTGGGAATTGAACCCGGGTCCCCGGCGCGCTCAGGCTAGCCACTGTGCTGCCAACGCTGCCCAAAAACGTGGGAGCCAGGGCAGATGGGCCGAATGGCCTCCTGCACTGCAACAATCCAGCGGAGCCGCAACTTCCCTCATGTTAGCGTTAATCAGACACGCAATTTGCCCAGCAAAGGAGCCAGGCTCGCCTGCGATTAAGCAGTAACAGCATCGCATTCTGAAACTTTGGCAGGTCCAAACCTGCTCCCTGCAGGGTTCCCAGCTGAGCAGACAAACTGCAACTCAAAATAAGCTGCAATTTTAACAGACCCAGTCGTAAATTGGCACGGGTACATTTTTCTCCTATCTTGCATCCGGTGATTTCTGGGGAAGGGGCGGGGGGGGGGGGGGGGGGGGGGGGGGGCTGGTGGAGTGGCTTAATTTTCTTTGGGGAATAAGTTTGAATTGATAATCATGACTGAAAGGGAGTCAAATCACCTTGGTGGTGTTTCTGAATGAAGGGCGGAATGAGACAGAGACTGATAGAAACCTGTCAGTGCCTGGAGGCTGTATGAATGTGTGTGTGTGTATGACACCTCCACTTCATATACAGCATGAGGATGCGGAAGCGAGCAAGTTGCTGCACGAACAAGAGACTTGGGAAAGCAGCTGTCCTTTGCCAAGGTATGTGGGCATGTTTGGTGGAGCTAGTTTATTTATCCCTGGTGCTTTTGAGATGTGAATTTCCTCTGGTACCTATTGGCAGACAAAACCCCATCCGTCTGGCCGCCAACTTCTAATATCACACACTTAATGACTACACTAGTAAAACACTCCCATTAGCTGCAACATGATCTGGGAAGCCCTGGGGTTATGGAAGGCGCTATAGTAATGCATTTCTTCCTTTTCAAACGGTATTTCAAAATCCTCTTCAATTTTCTCGATGTTCAAACCAAGTCCACCCCAGATTCGGGAATATTCCAGTGCTTTGACTTCACACCACTTACTGGACGGACCACTGCTCTCATGAGCACTGCTCCCATCACTAAATCCTCACGTATCATGAACGCAATCAGGTCCACACAAGTTGCTGCACATTTATCATAGAATCCTACAATGCAGAAGGAGGCCATTCAGCCCATCGAGTCTGCACCAACCACTCAGACCCTATCCCCGTAATCCAATGCATTTAGCCTAGCTAGTTCCCCTGACACTCGGGCAATTTAGCATAGCCAATCCACATAACCTGCACATCTTTGGACTGTGGGAGGAAACTGGAACACCTGAAGGAAACCCACACAGACACGGGGAGAACGTGCAGACTCCACATAGGCAGTGATCCAAGCCGGGAATTGAACCCGGATCCCTGGAGCTGTGAGGCAGCAGTGCTAACGACTGTGCCACCGTGCTGCCTGTATTACTGTCTGCTCCATAACAATGCAATAAACAGAAAAATAAAATCCCTGTGATGGCAGATCTGTCATATGAGGAGAGACTAAATTGGTTGGGATTATATTCACTCGAGTTTAAAAGACTGAGGGGGATCTCATAGAAACTAATAAAATTCTAACAGGGTAGATTCAGAAAGAATGTTCCCAATGGTGGGGGAGTCCAGAACTCGGGTCATAGAAGTTTACAGCATGGAAACAGGCCCTTCGACCCAACTTGTCCATGCTGCCCTTTTTGTTAACCACTAAGCTAGTCCCAATTGCCCACATTTGGCCCATATCCCTCTGTACCCATCTTACCCATGTAATTGTCTAAATGCTTTTTAAAAGACAAAATTGTACCCACCTCTACTACTACCTCTGGCAGCTTGTTCCAGACACTCACCACCCTCTGTGTGAAAAAATTGCCCCTCTGGACCCTTTTGTATCTCTCCCCTCTCACCTTAAACCGATGCCCTCTAGTTTTAGACTCCCCTGCCTTTGGGAAAAGATATTGATTATCTAGCTGATCTGTGCCCCTCATTATTTTATAGACCTCTATAAGATCACCCCTCAGCCTTCTACGCTCCAGAGAAAAAAGTCCCAGTCTATTCAGCTTCTCCTTACAACTCAAACCATCAAGTCCGAGTAGCATCCTAGTAAATCTTTTCTGCACTCTTTCCAGTTTAATAATATCCTTTCTATAATAGGGTGACCAGAACTGTACACAGTACTCCAACTAGGGATCAACTAGGGATCATAGTAGGCTCAAAGGACTGAATGGCTACTCCTGGTTAAGTTTGTTTATTAGTGTCACAAGTAGGCTTACATTAACACTGCAATGAAGTTACTGTGAAAATCCCCCAGTCGCCACACTCCGGCGCCTGTCCGGGTACACTGAGGGAGAATTTAGCACGGCCAATGCAGCTAACCAGCATGTCTTTTGGACTGTGGGAGGAAACCAGAGGAAACCCACGCAGACACGTGGAGAATGTGCAGACTCGGCACAGACAGTGACCCAAGCTGGGAATCGAACCCAGGTCCCTGGCACTGTGAAGGCAGCGGTGCTAACCACTATGCCACACTTCCTTCTATTTTCCATGATACAGTGCAGGAGGAAGCCATTCTGCCCAATATATCTGTATGGGCTCTTAGGTTTTTTTCATTCCATTGCCTTTGCTATTTCCCTACAACCCTGCATTTTTTTGTAACCTACTCCAACACTGATCCAATTTCCTTTTGAAAATTACTACTGAATGTGCCTTTGATTCTGCCTTCCCCCCCCCCCCCCCCCTTTAAATAAACACTTTCAATCCATGCCCTCCAGCTACCGAGCCTCCTGCTAGTGGAAATATTTTTTGTTTTCCTAACTTACTGCCGTCAAACAAAAAACATTGGCGAGCACTTCCATGAAATCCCCTCCTCCCCCCTTTGCCACGACTGAGGCCCCTCTTTGCTGCTTCCCCCATAAATAAGGGACACTCCCTCCCTTCCACCTCCCCCCGCTCCCCAACAAGACAGAGAGGGAAAACATAAAGGCAGCCACCAGGAAGTTGAAGGGATAATCTTGTTTCTAAAACTGTGAGCATGGGCGTGGTTGAATGGGTTAGAGTGGAGGAATTCTTACATGTCAGCTGCTTGGGAGCTGGGAGGCTAGGGCTAATTTTATTCGTTGACGCAGTGCAACCAGGCAAAAAAAAACATGCCCTTGCATTCCGGTACAAGAGATTGCTGAGAGGATTCAGGGGGTGGGGGGTGGTCGATACTACACAAGGAATAGCAACTAATCTGTCCAACTGGGCAAACTATAATTAGATAAAGGACTGGCTTTCAATAACCATTCATCACTACAGCTAATACCAAGAAAGGAATTTCTGTTCAGTTGCCGACTCGCCTTATTTTATATATATATATATATATATATATCTGTGCAAGTCTAGAAGAGGCTGATTGTGAAACATACACAAATGATTCAGTGCCTTTTAAATTTCCTTGTGTAGCCACAGACAGCCTCAGGGCTGCATTAGCTCATTTCCAAGAGCCACACTGGCCAGCGAGGTTAACATGAGACCAAACTGGCAACAACACCACAAGGCAGTTACCAGGGTGACAGGGGGATGCTTGCAAACAGTTGGGATGATGAAATTGTTCTTTTTTTTAAAAAAAACTCCCCGCCTCTGCCAATGCAAGTTTGTGCAAACCGTAAAATACCGTTCCACCATAAAAGCAACCCTGACTCTTTCAACCAGCGCTTTGATCTGAAAGGGGAAATAATGAGTTCAGCCACCCACACAATGGGAGTACCCCCACCCACCCCACACACAACTTTCTCCCCCTCACCCCCCCCCCCCCCCAGCTCTGTAATGTTTGCCCACATTGCAACATTTTTCACCTACCCTCTATTAGGGCTAGTAACACAGAGACCCAGGGTAATGGTCTGGTGCACCTGAGTTCAAATCCCACCATGACAGATGGTGAAATTTGAATTCAATAAAAAATCTGGAATTGAAAGTCTAATGATGCCCATGAAACCTTTGTCAATTGTCGTAAACACCCATCTGATTTACTAGTAACCTTTAGGGAAGGAAATCTGTTGTCCCAACCTGGTTTGGCCTACATGTGACTCCAGATCCACAGTTGACGACATTGTGAGTATTGTTCTCATTTGAGATTTGTTTGTAGGGGGCTTCATGGTGGCTCAGTGGTTAGCACTGCTCCCTCACAGCACCAGGGACCAGGGTTCCATTCCCGGCTTGAGTAACTGTTTGTGTGGAGTTTGCACGTTCTCCCCGTGTCTGCGTGGGTTTCTTCCGGGTGCTCCGGTTTCCTCCCACACTCCAAAGATATGCTGGTTCGGTTGATTGGCCATGCTAACTTGACCCTACTATCAGGGAGGTTAGCAGGGTAAATATGTGGGGTTACGGGAATAGGGCCAGGGTGGGACTGTGGTCAGTGCAGACTTGATGGGCTGAATGGCTTCCTTCTGCACTGTAGGGATTCTATGATTCTACTCTATGATGTTGGGAAATTTACAGTTTCACCCTGGAGAGATGGGACCTTACAAGAGGGCAGATATAGGGCGGCACGGTGGCACAGTGATTCATAAAATCCAGACAGTGCTGAAGGAGGCCATTCGGCCCATCGAGTCTGCACATCCCTACCCCCTGTATCCTTTCAGTAATCTCTTATACTGGAATGCAAGGGCATGTTTTTTTTTGTCTGCACCAATCCAATCCCTGCGCCATTAAGGGGCAATTTACCATGGCCAATTTACCAATCCACCTAACCAGCACGTCTTTGGAGTGTGGGAGGAAACCAGAGCACCCGGAGGAAACCCACGCAGACACGGGGAGAACGTGCCGACTCCACACAGACAGTGACCCAAGGCCGGAGTTGAACCCTGGTCCCTGGCGCTGTGAGGCAGCAGTGCTAACCACTGTGCCACCAAGCCGCACTGTTGCCTCACAGCGCCAGGGACCTGGGTTCGATTCATGGCTTGGGTCACTGTCTGTGCGGAGTTTGCACGTTCTCCCTGTGTTTCCATTGTCTGCCCCTCGCCCGCTCCGATTCTGTGGCGGTCGGGGCGGTAAAATTCCGACGGTCGTCTTTTTCCCAGGTTAGGGGAATTGAGTTTATTTATTAGTGTCACAAGTAGGCTTACATTAACACTGCAATGAAGTTACTGTGAAAATCCCCTAGTCACCACACTCTGGTGCCTGTTCGGGTACACTGAGGGAGAATTGAAAACTAGAGGGCAGAGCTTTAAGGTGAGAGGGGAAAGATTTAAAAGGAACCTGATGGGCAACTTCTTCACACAGAGGGTGGTGCGTGTATGGAATGAGCTGCCAGAGAAAGTGCTTGAGGCAGGGACAATAGCAACATTTAAAAAGCTTTTGGATGAATACATGGATGGGAAGGATTAGAGGGATATGGGCCAAATGCGGGTAATTGGGACCAGCTGACAGGACACCATGGTCAGCATGGACCCATTGGGCCGAAGGGCCTGTTTCCGTGCTGCATTGCTCTTTCATTCTAAGTATCTTTTGCTCAAAAAGTCTTTTTGGAACCCACATAAATCGCTTTAAGGCAGGTTCCATTTGCGTATGCATCTCTGGCCAGCTCTGTGCTGCTGCTTCATTGAGGATGGCATATTTAATCTTAAAGCAGATTTAAAAGCTGTGATCTTATTTCCCACTGTAACAAATCTTTCTCGAACCCCTCAAGTCATATAAATTACTTAGTGCAAAAAAAAGGTTTCCCCTCCTTCAGTTTACCAAACTTATCTGGAGTATTGAGGCAAGGTGGCTGGAAAATGGAACGTTAATGCGGGCCATTCAGCCCCTCCAGTCTGTCTCCTGCCATTTAATGAGGTCATGTCTGATCTTCATCCTCACTCAATCCAGCCTCCTTCTTTCTGTTTTCTTTAATACCCTGATGCAAAAACAACCTTTCCATTTCTGTTTTGACAGTTTTATTCGATCAGCAGCCTCCAGTTTTTTTTGGAGGGGCGGGGTTTGCAAGGTGGGTGGGAGAGAGAAGGTTCCAGATTTCCACAAGCCATTTTGCGAAGAAAGTGTAAATGTGCCCTTGCTCTGGACTCGCCCCCAACAGAGGAAATAGTTTCTGTCTATCTACCCCATCAAATCAAATTGGGTGGCACGGTGGCACAGTGGTTAGCACTGCTGCTTCACAGCGCCAGGGACCCGGGTTCATTTCCTGTCTTGGGTCACTGTCTGTGCGGAGTTTGCACGTTCTCCCCGTGACTGCGTGGGTTTCCTCCGGGTGCTCCGGTTTCCTCCCACAGTCTGATAGACGTGCTGGTTAGGTGCATTGGCCATGCTAAATTCTCCCTCAGTGTACCCGAACAGGCGCCGGAGTGTGACAACTAGGAGATTTTCACAGTAACTTCATTGCAGTGTTAATGTAAGCCTACAGGTGACACTAATAAAGAAACTTAAAAACTGTGAACCCTTTCATCATCTTAAACATATCTGTGGGCGGCACGGTGGCACAGTGGTTAGCACTGCCGCCTCACAGCGCAGGGACCTGGGTTCAATTCCCGGCTTGGGTCACTGTCCGTGCAGAGACTGCACGTTCTCTGTGCGGGTTTCCTCCGGGTGCTCCAGCTTCCTTCCACAATCAAAAGATGTGCGGGTTAGGTTGATTGGCCATGCTGAATTGCCCCTTAGTATCAGGGGGACTAGCTAGGGTAAATGCATGGGGTTATGGGGATAGGGCCTGGGTGGGATTGTGGTTGGTGCGGACTCGATGGGCCAAATGGCCTCCTTCTGCACTGTAGAGATTCTATGATTCTATGCTATGATCTCAGCTAGATCACCCCTTAATTTTCTGTACTCAAGGGAACACTAGCCTCCTGGTGATGAAAGGTTGCAGGGGGAGAACTATCACACATCACAGTCTAGAAACGGAACATGAACATGAAACAGTCAGCAAACTGGGATCAACTAATGACTGAGGTGGGACAATGCAGCAACAATGGCATGCAGAGTATAAGTCAATCACCCTTTCTCCGTCCAATTTATCAGTTATAGATATTTGCATCTTATCTCTCATTTATATTGGCAGAAGAGATTAGCCTCGCAATTCAACAAATTATTTTAGATAGATTGATATTGTTAAAGGATTTGATTTGATTTATTATTGCCACATGTATTAGTATACAGTGAAAAGTATTGTTTCTTGTGTGCTATATAGACAAAGCATACCATTCATAGAGAAGGAAAGGCGAGATTGCAAAATGTAGCAATACAGTCACAGGGTATAGAGAAAGATCAATTTAGTGTGAGGTAGGTCCATTCAAATGTCTGATAGCAGCAGGGAAGAAGCTGTTTTTGAGTCGGTTGGAAGGTATCTTCAGACTTTTGTATATTTTTCCCAATGGAAGAAGGTGGAAGAGAGAATGTCTGGGATGCGTGGGGTCCTTGATTATGCTGGCTGCTTTTCCGAGGCAGCGGGGGGAAGTGTAGACGGAGTCAATGGATGGGAGGCTGGTTTGAGAGATGGACTGGGCTTCATTCATGACCCTTTGTAGTTTCTTGGGGTCTTGGGCAGAGCAGGAGCCATACCAAGCTGTGACACAACCAGAAAGAATGCTTTCTATGGTGTATCTGTAAAAATTGGTGAGAGTCGTAATGGACATGCCAAATTTCCTTAGTCTTCTGAGAAAGTAGAGGCGTTGGTGGGCTTTCTTAACTATAGTGTTGGCATGGGGGGATCAAGACAAACTGTTGGTGACCTGGACACCTAAGAACTTGAAGCTCTCGACCATTTCTACTTTGTCCCCATTGATATAGACTGGGGCATGTCCTCCACTAAGTTTTCTGAAGTCGATGACTATCTCCTTCGTTTTGTTGACACTGAGGGAGAGATTATTGGTGTTGCACCAGTTCACCAGGTGCTCTATCTCATTCCTGTACTCCATCTCGTCATCGTTTGAGATCCGACCCATTATGATATTGTTAATAGAAAGAGGCTTCAATGGAAATAGATTGGAATTGATGGAGGGACAGATATTGTTAATAGATTGGTACAGATGCAAACAGATATATTGTAAAGAGGGTGAAATAGATAACAGATTGATCCACAGATTTACATAGTTGAAACCATGGGGATTATTAGTGGGAAAAGATGGCCAACTTCTTAGATTCTCCCCTCTGCTCTTCACCTGAACTCCTGTTTTTCTTGTTTCTCCGCTCAAGCCCTCTCCCAAGCTCATCATATCCATGAAACATGTCTCCTGGTGCCTTGACCCTATTCCCATTAACTATTGACCTCTCAACTTCCTTCCTCTGTTAGGTGATATTGGGAGCAGTTAATACTATATCCTGCTTTTTCAATCACCCATCTCCACAAAAAAATAACAATCCTTGACTCTTGCAAACTAAAACCGCATTTTCAACCTCCCTTCCTCTCCCAAAGCTTTGAAGGCGCTGGCTGCTGCCTTCCAGATCTACTCCCAACTTCCCATGTTCAAACCCCTCCTCTCAGCTTCTTGCTTCTGTCATAATATCAAAATGGCTCTTACCAAAGCCACCAATGATGTCCTAGAGGTGGCATGGCGGCACAGTGGTTAGCACTGCTGCCTCACAATGCCATGGATCCAGGTTCCATTCCCGGCTTGAGTCACTGTCTGTGCGGAGTCTGCATGTTCTCCCCGTGTCTGCGTGGGTTTCCTCCGGGTGCTCCGGTTTCCTCCCACAGTCTGAAAGACGTGCTGGTTAGGGTGCATTGGCCATGCTAAATTCTCCCTCAGTGTACCCGAACAGGCACCGGAGTGTGGCCACTAGGGGATTTTCACAGTAACTTCATTGCAGTGTTAATGCCTGCTTGTCACACTAATAAATAAACTTTAAACTTAAAAGAACAGCTTCTTCCCTGCTGTCATCAGACTTTTGAAAGGACCTACCTTGCATTAAGTTGATCTTTCTCTACACTCTAGCTATGACTGTAACACTACATTCTGCACTCTCTCCTTTCCTTCTCCCCTATTTACTCTATGAACGGTATGCTTCCCAAAGAAATTGGAGTTCTTTTCTCTTGGTGTGACCTGGTAGAAATCTTCAAGATTATGAAATGGTTTGATCGGTAGATGTGGAGAAGATACTTCCACTTGCAGGCAAGACCAGAACAAGGATGATGAATATGTGATAGCCACAAATAAAGGAATTCAGGAGGAATTTCTTTACTCAGAGAATGGGGAGAATACAGAACTCACCAGTAATAGTTGAAGTGAATGGCATTTATGTATTTATGGTAAGCTTTTGCAGAAAAGACGGACCCATGGGATTGAGGGTGATTTAGTGGTTTGGATCAGGAATTGGCTAGCTGTAAGAAAACAGAGGGTGACGGTTGATGGGAAATATTCATCCTGGAGTTCAGTTACTAGTGGTGTACCGCAAGGATCTGTTTTGGGGCCACTGCTGTTTGTCATTTTTATTAATGACCTGGATGAGGGCGTGGAAGGATGGATTAGTAAATTTGCGGATGACACTAAAGTCGGTGGAGTTGTAGACAGTGCGGAGGGAAGTGGCAGGTTACAGAGGGACATAGATAAGCTGCAGAGCTGGGCTGAGAGGTGGCAAATGGAGTTTAATGCGGAAAAGTGTGAGGTGATTCACTTTGGAAGGAGTAACAGGAATACAGAGTACTGGGCTAATGGTAAGATACTTGGTAGTGTGGATGAACAGAGGGATCTGGGTGTCCATGTGCATAGATCCCTGAAAGTTGGCACCCAGGTTGATAGGGTTGTTAAGAAGGCGTACGGTGTGTTAGCTTTTATTGGTAGAGGGATTGAGTTTCGGAACAATGAGGTCATGTTGCAGCTGTACAAAACTCTGGTGTGGCCGCATTTGGAGTATTGCGTACAGTTCTGGTTGCCGTATTATAGGAAAGATGTAGAAGTGTTGGAAAGGGTGCAGAGGAGACTTACCAGGATGTTGCCTGGTATGGTGGGAAGGTCTTATGAGGAAAGGCTGAGAGAGTTGAGGCTGTTTTCGTTAGAGAGAAGAAGGTTAAGAGGTGACTTAATAGAGGCATACAAGATGATCAGAGGATTAGATAGGGTGGATAGTGAGAGCCTTTTTCCTCGGATGGTGATGGCTAGCACGAGGGGACATAGCTTTAAATTGAGGGGTGAGAGATATAGGACAGACGGTAGAGGTAGGTTCTTTACTCAGAGAGTAGTAAGGGTGTGGAATGCCCTGCCTGCAGCAGTAGTGGACTCGCCAACATTAAGAGCGTTCAAATGGTTATTGGATAAACATATGGATGATATTGGAATAGTGTAGATTAGAGGGGCTTTAGATTGGTTCCACTGGTCGGCGCAACATCGAGGGCCGAAGGGCCTGTACTGTGCTGTAATGTTCTATGTTCTATGTATTCAAGGGAAATCTGGATAAATACTTGAGGGAGAAAGAAATAGTGGGATATGTTGACTGGGTTAGATGAAGTTGAAGAACATGAACACTGACGCAGAAAGGTTGGCAAAATGGGCTGTTATTGTCATGCAAAGACATTGTTAGTGACATCTGTCTTCATTTAGACCAATGAGTGTACAGTACCGCATCCCCTCTTTCCATCCAATCCAACTGTATAAAACAAAAGCAAAATACCAAAAGTAGATTACAGTGTATAAATCGACCTGGTGTATGAGAGAACCCCTTTACTCAGCCCCAAGAATCATGTTATTCCATAGACTTGGCCTATAGGTCCATTCAAAAGTCTGATGGCAGCAGGGAAGAAACTGTTCTTTTTTAAGTTTAAAGTTTATTTATGAGTGTCACAAGTAGGCTTACATTAACACTGCAATGAAGTTACTGTGAAAATCCCCTAGTCGCCACACTCGACGTCTGTTCGGGTACACTGAGGGAGAATTTAGCACGGCCAATGCACCCTAACCAGCATGTCTTTTGGACTGTGGGAGGAAACGGGAGCACCCGGAGAATGTGTGGACCTTGAGATGTTTTTAAAAAAAAAATTGATTTGATTTATTATTGTCACATGTATTAACATACAGTGAAAAGTATTGTTTCTTGCGCGCTATACAGGCAAAGCATACCGTTCATAGAGTAAATAGGGGAGAAGGAAAGGAGAAGGTGCAGAATGTAGTGTTACAGTCATAGCTAGGGTGTAGAGAAAGATCAACTTAATATAATCCAGGGAATTATAGGCCTGTGAGCCTGATGTCAGCTTTTGGAGAAGATACTGAGGGGCAGGATATATCTCCATTTGGAGGGAAATGGACTAGCTAGTGACAGGGTGTAGAGAAAGAACAACTTAATATAAGGTAGGTCCATTCAAAAGTCTGATGTCAGCAGGGAAGAAGCTGTTCTTGAGTCGGTTGGTACGTGACCTCAGACTTTTGTATCTTTTTCCTGATGGAAGAAGGTGGAAGAGGGAATGTCCGGGGTGCGTGGGGTCCTTGATTATGCTGGCTGCTTTGCCGAGGCAGCAGGAAGTGTAGACGGAGTCAACCTTCAATGGTGTCTATATATTTTTCTAAAATGGAGATCAGAACTGTTCACAGTATGCCACAAGTGTGGTCTGTCAGATGAGGAGAGACTAATTCAGTTAGGATTATATTCACTGGAGTTTAGAAGAGTGAGAGGGGATCTCATAGAAACTGATGAAATTCTGACAGGGTTAGACAGGGTAGATTCAGAAAGGATGTTCCCAATGGTGGGGGGAGTCCAGAACGAGGGGTCATAGTTCGAGGATAAGGGGTAAATCTTTTAGAACTGAGGTGAGGAGAAATTTCTTCACCCAGAGGGTGGTGAAGATGTGGAATTCACTGCCATGGAAAGTAGTTGAGGTGAAAACATTGTATGATTTCAAGAAGAGATTAGGTTTAGCTCTTGGGGCTAAAGGGATCAAGGGATATGGGGGGAGGGGGGGGGGGAATCAGGATATTGAATTCGATGAACAGCCATGATCAAGATGAATGGCGGAGCAGGCTCGAAGGGCCGAGTGGCCTCCTGCTGCTTCTAGTTTCTATGTAATTGTCTATATTAATACTGTTCTTGAATACCATCCCTCTAGAAATGGAAGCCAGTGCTTTATTCTGGGCTCACTAACCTTTGTCACTGCTTGTAGTGATTTGTGTAGCCCCCGATCACTACACTCTGTTGCCTCGTTATTTAAGTAGTGCCTTTATCCTTCCTCCCAACCTGCACCACCCTCATTTCATCTGCACTGAAATTCATTTGCTAATTGCAAGCTCACTCTGGGAGTACATTAAAAAAAAATCTGTATTTGTCTTCGCCGCGATTATCCACGTGCCCTAATTTGGTATCGTCCACAAATAATTAAATTTCATACTTTGTCATCATCTGCTTTGTCGTTCATATTTAGTGTCTGTTTTATTCTTTCATTTTAATGTTGCCCTTATTTCCGGCATGCTATTTGTATGTTTGTATGTTCCTGTTTGTCACTGGGTTATATTTATCCCGGGTGTTATTGATCACTGATTTCAATGTTTCCCACGGCTCCTCCATTTCCCTGCTTGTCAATACATTTTTCCAGTTTATTTCTCCCCAGTTCCATTTTCGGCCCCACTTAAAATGAGCTTTTTGTCAATTTATTGCTTTGCTCTTCTCCTTACTTATGTCCTGCTTAATCTTTATTGTAAACCTCATTATTGCCATGTCTGCTAAATTCTCACCAATTTTTACAGATGCACCACAGAAAGCATCCTTTCCGGATGTATCACAGCTTGGTGTGGCTCCTGCTCTGACCAAGACTGCAAGAAACTACAAAGTGTTATGAACGTAGCCCAGTCCATCACACAAACCAGCCTCCCATCCATTGGCTCTGTCTACTCTTCCCGCTGCCTCGGCAAAGCAGCCAGCATAATCAAGGACCCCACGCACCCCGGACATTCTCTCTTCCACCTTCTACCGTCAGGAGAAAGATACAAAAATCTGAGATCACGTACCAACTGCCTCAAGAGCAGCTTCTTCCCTGCTGCCAATGGACTTTTGAATGGACTTACCTTGTATGAAGTTATGGGAAGGCGATGGCCGATGGTATTATCGCGAGGCTATTGATCCAGAAACTGAGCTAATGTTCTGGGGGATCCGGGTTCGAATCCCACCACGGCAGATGGTGAAATTTGAATTCAATGAAAAAAATATGGAATTAAGAATCTACTGATGACCATGAAACCGTTGTCGATTGTGGAAAAACCCATCTGGTTCACTAATGTCCTTTCAGGAAGGAAATCTGCCGTCCTTACCTGGTCTGGCCTACATGTGACTCCAGAGCCACCGCAATGTGGTTGACTCCCAACTGCCCTCAGGGCAACTAGGGATGGGCAATAAATGCTGGCCCAGCCAGCGACGCCCATGTCCTATGAATGAATACAAACATTTTTTTTTAAAGTTGATCTTTCTTTACACCCTAGCTATGACTGTAACACTACATTCTGCACCCTCTCCTTTCCTTCTCTATGAATGGTATGCTTTGTCTGTATAGTGCGCAAGAAACGATACTTTTCACTGTATACTAATACATGTGACAATAAATCAAAGCAAATTTAAAAAAAAGTCATTCCTATAGTTCTCAAAGAATCCCTTAAGGTTTCAAACCTCCCTTACTAACTCGTGGGAGTCCCCGACCTGAGAATGGGGGAGGGGACGGAATAAGCGAGAGACTATTGGGAACACACAGAGGTAAAGTCAAGACGTTGGAAGAAGCTTACAAACCTCCACACAACCTGCCCATCCAACCCTTAAAGCACCACCTGCCTTGCATGTGGCAGAGTCGGCAGATCATTCATTGGACTCATCACATTATACCCATCACGAGATGTAGCGGGTACTCCCTCTTTAGTTGGGAAGAGACTCTGTGACATGGGACTTCAACGCCACCACCAGCTGATGGAACTAATCAGGATCATGAGTCATCTTGTGGTTCGCACTGCTGCCTCACAGCGCCAGGGACCCGGGCTCCATTCCCGGCTTGGGTCACTGTCTGTGCAGAGTTTGCACGTTCTCCCCGTGTCTGCGTGGGTTTCCTAGTCGCCACACTCTGGCGCCTGTTCGGGTTACACTGAGGGAGAATTTAGCATGGCCAATGCACCCTAACCAGCACACCTTTCCCGGACTGTGGGAGGAAACCGGAGCACCCGGAGGGAACCCACGCAGGAGAAAGTGCAGACTCTGCACGGACAGTGACCCAAGTCGGGAATCGAACCCGGGTCCCTGGCGCTGTGAGGCAGCGGTGCTAACCACTGTACTATTAGTTAGGGCACCAGGAAGAACCCCACATGCTATTCTTTGAAGTAGCACCAAGGAATCTTTTTGCATTGACCCTAGAGTTGGTAAATGTGTGGGATTACGGGGATAGGGTGGGGGAAAGGGCCTGGGTAAGGTACTCTGTCAGAGAGAGTTGGTATAGACTTGATGGGCCGAATGACCTCCTTCTGCTCTGTAGGGATTCTATGATAGAAAGGCCTCAGTTGAAGTACTGGTGTGTCAGCCTGGATGATGTACTTGGGTCTCTCAGAGAGAGACTGCTAATCACTGATCCACAAACTGATGACTGTTTGGTGCCTGTTTTGATCAGGGTGGGGTAGGTTTCCACTGGCAGTTCGATCAGGGATGCCCACATTATTTTAGCCCGCTCGGGGACAGCGGCACAGAATCATACACCGGGCATCTGGACAAATACATGAACAGGATGGGAATGGAGGGATATGGTCCCCGGAAGGGTCGGGGGTTTTAGTTCAGTCGGGCAGCATGGTCAGTACAGGCTTGGAGGGCCGAAGGGCCTGTTCCTGTGCTGTCATTTTCCTTGTTCTTTGTTGATTCTTCCGACCCGCCCAACACGAGAATCGGAGCAGGCGAGGGGCGGACAATGGGAAGTCTGTTGACTCCGGGCGGGATTTTCCGCTCTAGGGTTGAGTGAGGCCATAAAATCCCGCCCATTGAATCCTGACATCCATTCAGCCCATCGAGCCTGCACTGACTCTCCAACAGACTATCTTACTCAGGCCCGGCCCCCGCCCTGTCCCTGTAACCCCCATGCATTTACGCCACTAATCCCCCAAACCTACACGTCTTGGGGCAATTTACCACGGCCAATCCATCTAATCTATATATCTTTGGAAAATATCGGGGGTAAAAAGAAGTTCTCTGCCTGACAGCAGGTGGCACGGTGACTCAGTGGGTTAGCATTACTGCCTCACAGGGACCCAGGTTCAATTCTGGCCTCGGGTCACTGTCTGTGTGGAGCTTGCACATTCTCCCCATGTCTGCGTGGGTTTCCTCCGGGTGCTCCGGTTTCTTCCCACACTCCAAAGATGTGCGGGTTAGGTTGATTGGTCATGCTAAATTGCCCCTTAATGGCAGGGGGACTAGCTAAGGTAAATAGATGGGGTTAAGGGGATAGGGCCTGGGTGGATTGTGGTGGGTGCAGACTCAATGGGCCGAATGGCCTCCTTCCGCACTGTAGGGATTCTATGACAGTCCTTGAAAGCACAGTTCCATGGCCACATGCCCTCAATTCCATTAGATTGAGCTGCATTGAATAGCTGCTGCTATTTTTAGGCAGCTGGTATCATTGTTTGGAGAGCTGGTAGAGAATGGAGGGAGTGTATATGTGTGTGTGGGGAGTGGGGGGTGGGTGGTGGGAGAGGGGGGTAGGGTGGTGGTGGGGGGGGAGGTTTATGTACCTGAGCTGTGAGAATGAAAACCATCATAGATCAGCTAGATAGTCAACATCCCAAAGGTAGGGGAGTCTAAAACTAGAGGGCATAGGTTTAAGGTGAGAGGGGGGAGATACAAAGGGGTTCAGAGGGGCAATGTTTTCACGCAGAGGGTGGTGAGTGTCTGGAACAAGCTGTAGAGGCGGGCACAATTTTGTCTTTTAAAAAGCGTTTAGACAGTTACATGGGTAAGATGGGTAGAGAGGGATAGCGGGCAACTGGGACTAACTTAGTGGTTAAAAAAAGGGCAATTTAACCTGGTGTTGTTAAAACTCTTACTAAAAAAAGGGCGGCATGGACAAGTTGGGCCGAAGGGCTTGTTTCCATGTTGTAAACCCCTATGACTCTATCAGCACCTCCCCAACAGCAGAGCAAAGCTACTGCTAAAAGTTATGACCTACAAAAGGGGCTTGAATCAGCCTCTGTAAGCCTCTCTGCTTTCATCTCTGATTCTGGGAGTTTCTCTCTCTCTCTCTCGTGTGTGGCTTGCAGTCTGCAAAATGGAAATTAGGGCGAAGGCTCCGCTGGGAGTTGAGAGCTGGGTTGTTTGTGTGCTGAATGATTTGCCTATGCGAGCTCCTGGCTGGCTGCCAAGGACTGAAACCAGGGCCCCTTTAGTCTAACAGGAAGGGCTTTGTGGAGTCATTATTTATGGTATGCAGTCCCAGCATCAGCTGATGGGACGCATTGATTAAGATGACTAGCAAATAACAGTTAAGCATTTCAGCCTTGCTTTCCCAGCGAGCCTCTCGGGCAGTTAGTAATGCAGCAGGATCTGTGTGTTTTATACAGTTACAGCTGCCTTTTGCATCACTTATGCAAGGGAGCACATGTTCTCTCTCTCTCTCTCCCTTCCTCTGTCGAACTAGTACTGCTTTCCTTTTGTCAAAGAACTGCCTGTCCCATGATTCACAAGGGATTAGAGGAACACTAGTCTGTTCCCCCCCACCCCACCCCCCAATCTCTGCCCAAACACACAGCTTCCTCTTCCCCCAGGTCCAAAAGGAAATTTACATCTCCTCCCTGTCCAAAGATTGCCTCCTCCTCCCAGTATTCAATTCACCCCAGCAGACTTGGCCAAATTGTTGGAAGGGGAGGTGGGGGGGGGGGGGGGGGGGGGTTGCGAGCAGGCAGAGAAAGAAATAAACATGTAAGCAATGTTTGTAATTCAGACAGTCTGCTGCAGCTCAGGGAAGTACCCCAGTCCAACGCCGGCATCTTCACATCATGGCTCAGGGAATTGCCAACTCTGGCTGGGTAATACTGGAGCTTTCAACACATGCCATCATAGAATCCCCACAGTGCAGACAGAGGCCATTCGGTCCATCATGTCTGCACTGACCACAATCCCACCTATCCCTATAACCCCACGCTTTTACTCCAGCTGGTCCCCCCGACAGTAAGGACCCAGGCCTCATCCCTGTAACCCCACATATTTACCCTGCTAATCCCCTGACACTAGGGTCAATTTGGCATGGCCAATCCATCTAAAGTTAAAGATTATTAGTCACAAGTAGTCTAACATTAACACTGCAATGAAGTTACTGTGAAAATCCCCTAGTCGCCACACTCCGGCGCCTGTTCGGGTACACGGAGGGAGAATTTAGCCCGGCCAATCCACCTAACCAGCACGTCTTTCAGACTATGGGAGGAAACCGGAGCACCCGAAGGAAACCCACGCAGACACGGGGAGAATGTGCAAACTCAGCACAGTGACCCAAGCCAGGAATTGAACCAGGGTCCCTGGCGCTGTGAGGCAGCAGTGCTAACCACTGTGCCACATGGCTAACCTCCTACTTTCCTCCAGCCAAATCACCTCCCCATCTAATAAAGAGAAACGTTGCTCAAACGAAACAAAAAGAACACAACAGAAAAATTAGATTTAATCCCCCCTCCAAATATTTTCTTTCTCTGGAAGATGAATTCTGAATTACTACCCTGGGGGGCGGGGGGGGGGGGGGGGGTTGGCAACCCCTAGAGTTAGGCACAGGGATGATACAAGCAGTTCAGAGTAACAAATGGATTTGGGATGTGTGGTGAACCATCGTTGGTTCACCACTGGGGTTGTTATTGTGTTACTGTTGGGCTAGGGTGTTGTTGTTATGGGGGTTGTACTAGGTTGTTGGGATAGGGTGTTTACCTGTCCTAAGTGTTATCATGGCACACTCCAGTGGGGTCCCGCCTCCGGTGGCAGGGTATAAGACCCCCTGCTCCGGCAGGACCCCTTCAGTCTGAACGGGTGAATTTGTGTTAGTAGTTTCATTGTTAATGTATTAAAGCCTTCAGTACTAAAGCCTTGTTTCCGGGTGCTCATTGAGGTGCATCAGGATGTTAAAAGGGAGAATGGAAAGTTGACGATGTTGGCAATGGGTTATTGAGGTTAGATTTTTGTTTGCTGTCTCTCTCTCACACACACACACACACACACACTCATTCAGCTGGGCACTCAGCCAAGATTGCTAAAGAATGTGGCCTGGCATGAGTTCATTGTTGCTGGCATGTAAGCACATCTAGAATATTCCGTGCTCAAGCCTGTTCTGAATTAATCAACTGCAAGAATCAACTGACACTGACTGGAAAAGAGGCTCTCAAGGGTTCATTGAAAGGGATCAAACCATCAACTCGACATGCTGTTTTCTTATTTCCCCCATCTTAACCCACCCTCGCAATCTCTCAGGGACTGTGTTGAAAAAACGAGGTGTATTTGTAGTGTTAAATAACTCTCACTTCCTATTCTGAACTGTTGATTTGAAGAGAAGCAGTCGCATGAGTCACTGAACCCTTATATTGTTATTTATGGATTTAAAACTGCGTGTTAGCCTCTCGGCGTATTTGGCAGTGGGAGGGGTTCAGTTTACAGGCCGTTTGAAACACACCATTTCCCTGTTTTTGCTGAGTTACAGCTGTATCTCACCAAGAAAACCACTGCAGCTTATTGTAACCACTTCCTCTCTTGCACCAAGTAGTTGTGTCACAAAGGTTAGAGAGAGAGAGAGATATGCAAAGCTTGTTTTCTCAACACTGTTGGTGACTGAGGGAGAGATGGTGACGCAAAATTTATTTATTGGTGTCACAAGTAAGCTTACAGTTAGGTGCATTGGCCGTGCTAAATTCTCCCTCAGTGTACCCAAACAGGCACCGGAGTGTGGCGACTAGGGGATTTTCACAGTAACTTCACTGCAGTGTTAATGTAAGCCTACTTGTGACACTAATAAATAAAAATGAAGCTTTGTTTTGGTCTCATTGCAGGAATACAGCAGGAGCAGCCCATTCAGCCCCTCCACTGCTCAATTAGATCATGGTTGATTAGTATCTTAGCTTTTTCTTTATTCATTCATGGGACATGGGCGTCACTGTCTGTCCATCATCCATTGCCCATCCCTAGTTGCCCTTGGAGGACAGTTGAGAGTCAACCACATTGGTGTGGCTCTGGAGTCACATGTAGGCCAGACCGGGTAAGGACGGCAGATTTCCTTCCCTAAAGGACATAAGCGAACCAGATGGGTTTTTCCGACAATCGACAACGGTTTCATGGTCATCAGTAGACTCTTAACTCCAGATTTTTAATATTGAATTGAAATTCGACCATCTACCATGGCGGGATTCGAATCTGGGTCCCCAGAACATTAGCTGAGTTTCTGGATTAATCGTCTAGCGATAATATCACTAGGCCATCGCCTCTATTCGTCCAGCCTGGTTCCATAACTTTTAACATCCTGGCCCGCCTGACAGAAAAAAGTCTTCCAATCTCCGTGTTAAAACTTTCAATTCACCCCAACGCCAGGTTTTTTTGGGGAGGGGAGGTAAGAGAGAGAGAGTGTTCTGTGGTGGCACAGTGGTTAGCACTGCTGCCTCACAGCGCCAGAGTCCCAGGTTCAATTCCCACCTCGGGTCACTGTCTGTGCAGAGTTTGCACATTCGCCCCGTGTCTGCGTGGGTTTCCTCCGGGTGCTCCCCTTTCCTCCCACAGTCCAAAGATGAGCGGGTTAGGTTGATTGGCCAGGTTAAATTGCCCCTTAATGTCAGGGGGACTAGCTAGGGTAAATGTGTGGGGTCACGGGGCCTACTTGTGCCTAATAAATAAACTTTAACTTTATTAACACTGCAATGAAGTTACTGTGAAAATCCCCTAGTCACCTCACTCTGGGCGCCTGTTCGGGTACACCGAGGGAGAATTTAGCACGGCCAATCCACCTAACCAGCACGTCTTTCGGACTGTGGGAGGAAACCGGAGCACCCGGAGGAAACCCACGCAGACGCGGGGAGAACGTGCAGACTCCACACAGACAGTGACCCAAGCCGGGAATTGAACCTGGGTCGCTGGAGCTGTGAGGCAGCAGTGCTAACCACTGTGCCATCGTGCCGCTGTTTACTCAATGTCATTCGAAATTGAGTCTCTTAGCTTTGCCGGATTGACTGTACGTAGCTTAGATAAGAACTACATCAGCCAGCACAAGCACACACACTCATACACACACACTCATACACACACTCACTCACATACATACACACACCCACACACACACTCACACACACTCTCACACACACACACTCACTCTCACACACACACACACACACACACACACCCACTTACACACACACACACACACACACACACACCCACTCACACACACACACACACCCACTTACACACACACACACACTCACACACACACACACACACACACACACTCACACACACACACACTCTCACACACTCACACACACTCTCACACACACACACTCTCACACACTCACATACTCACACACACACATACACCCACGCACACACTCACACACACTCTCACACACACACACTCACTCTCACACACACACACTCACTCTCACACACACACACACACACACACACACACACACACACACCCACCCACTCACACACACACACCCACCCACTCACACACACACACACACCCACTCACACACACACACACGCACTCACTCACACACACACTCACACACACACACACACACACACACACACACACCCACTCACACACACACACACGCACCCACTCACACTCTCACACACACACTCACACACACACACACACACACACACACACACCCACTCACACACACACACACTCACTCACACACACACACACACCCACTCACACACACACTCACACACACACACTCACTCACTCACACACACACACACACACTCTCACACACACACACTCACTCACACACACACACACACTCTCACACACACACACTCACTCACACACACACACACACACACCCACTCACACACACACACACACACACACCCACCCACTCACACACACACACACACACACACACGCACCCACTCACACACACACACTCTCACTCACACACACACTCACACACACACACACACACTCTCACACACACACACTCTCACACACACACACTCACACACACACTGTTAAAGGACGGGGTTATGTTATGAACAAACCCCTGTACCAGATGGTTTAGCTATTTGTCTGTGTTTGTTACTGGCATGAGGCATAAGAACAGAAGGGGCAGGAAGAGCTAATTAGAACGTACATCATACTTGCCGTATTAATGTGGCAAAGTACTCAGCATTTACTCTTGAGGGTCGTTCAACCGTCGCATCTTCAGCTCGCATTTGTTTTTGTAAAACCTGTGGCAATCGTACCAATACTTAACTTTCCACATCAGCTTGTTTTTTTTTAAGTTCTCACCCTCATTATTGAATCTCTCCATTGCCTCAAACACTGTGACACAGTGGTTAGCACTGCTGCCTCACAGCGCCAGGGACCCGGGTTCGTTCCCGGCTTGGGTCACTGTCTGTGCGGAATCTGCACATTCTCCCCGTGTCTGCGTGGGTTTCCTCCGGGTGCTCCGGTTTCCTCCCACAGTCTGAAAGACGTGCTGGTTAGGGTGCATAGGCCGTGCTAAATTCTCCCTCAGTGTACGCGAACAGGCACCGAGTGTGGCGACTAGGGGATTTTTACAGGAACTTCATTGCAGTGTTAATGTAAGCCTACTTAGAATTGTGGAATCCCTACAGTGCAGAAGGAGGCCATTCGGCCCATCGAGTCTGCACCGACCACAATCCCACCCAGGCCCTATTCCCGTAACCCCACATATTTATCCTGCTAATCCCCCCGACACTAGGATTAATTTAGCATGGCCAATCAACCTAACCCACGCATCTTTGGGCTGTGGGAGGAAACCGGAGCACCCGGAGGAAACCCACGCAGACATGAGGCGAATGTGCAAACTCCACACAGACAGTGACCCAAGCCGGGAATCGAACCCGGGTACCTAGCGCTGTGAGGCAGCAGTGCTAACCACTGTGCCACCGTGCTGTCCTTTTTTTGACATTGCACTTGTGACACTAATAAATAAACTTTAAACCTCCCTGCATCCTGTGAGATTTCCCCATTTCTGGCCTCTTGCACAGCCTGACTTTATTCAGTTGGCCGCTGAGAACCAATGCTTTTAGCTGGACGGGTGCTATCATTTCCTCTCGTTACTCCTTTCACAGGACATGCTTAAAGACTCCTTCTTTGACTCAGCCTTTGGCCATGACCCTGCAATGGGATTTGGGCTCACTGCGTGCGTATGAACAGCAGGGGTGCTCCCCCGCTGAACCATGGCTAACACTGGCCCAGTCTCTGTACAAAGCTTCTCCAGAACTGCAGCAGTGTCTAACCCGTACCTCCTTGGCTGTCAAGTGCTTTGGGAGATCCTGAGGTCATTCGAGATGTTGTATCAATGCAATTCTTTGTTTTCTTCCTTATGTAAACAAGTAATCTGGAAATAAAACCCATCTGTGGTAGTCACCTCTTGAGGTGAATGGAGTTAGACATGGTGCTGCCACAGAGTTTCAATACACCAGCTAACCCCTGTGGTGACCCTGTTTGGAAAATTAATGTTGATTGTAGTGAGGTTGTGCAGTCTGGTTGATTAATCTAGAGGTTGTCAGGATTGCCCCTGAAGTCTGCAGAACGACTCCCCCCACACCCCACCCCCCCCCGGACACGGCTGCGAGTTAAAACCCAGGAGTAGAATTATTGGTACTTTTGAAAAAGGAATGTTTATCCCATTTGCTTTGAATCATAGAAACCCTACAGTACAGAAAGAGGCCATTCGGCCCATCGAGTCTGCACCGACCACAATCCCACCCAGGCCCTACCCCCATACCCCTACATATTTTACCCACTAATCCCTCTAACCTACGCATCTCAGGACACTAAGGGCAATTTTTAGCATGGCCAATCAACCTAACCCGCACATCTTTGGATTGTGGAAGGAAACCGGAGCACCCAGAGGAAACCCACGCAGACACGAGGAGAATGTGCAAACTCCACACAGACGGTGACCCGAGCCGGGAATCGAACCCAAGTCCCTGGAGCTGTGAAGCAGCAGAGCTAACCACTGTGCTACCGTGCCGCTTTGTGTATTGGTAAAAGTATCAGAGGTTGTCGGTGGGTGTTGAGGGTGGGCTATTTGACTGAGAAGTGTGAGCAGAGTGGGGCAGGAGGTTACGCAATGAAACCTCCAGCAGTACGTGCTCCCAGAGTTGGCAACCCTACCTGAAGCCTCTACAGATGGGCTGCCCAGCCTAAGCCTCGGGGCCTCCCCCCTCACTCTTCCCCCGTGCTCAGGCTGCCACCTCTGCTGAGAGTTTGCCCACTATTTCGGATGGGAGGAGTGATGGATCCCTGGCAAACGTTCTTGAGTCTTCTTCTCCCCCGGGCCTCCTCCTCCAGCCCTGGGCACTAGGCCTGCGCTCCTTTGTCAGTTCCTTTGCAACTCCTTCAGATCCTCCTATTCACTCAGATAGCTTTACGTTCTTCAATACTAACTTCTCAAAGACTCTCCCAACAATGCCATGCAATTACGTAGACTATATAGCACAGAAGCAGGGCCGTTCAGCCCATCTGGTCCATGTCAGCTTTGATGTCCCACATGAGCCTCCTCCGCACATTCCATCCAACCCGAACCATTAACTTTCTGTTCCTTCCTCCCTCATGTCTTTATCTAGCTTCCCCTTAAATGTATCTATGCCATTCGCCTCAACCGCTCCATGTGGTAACAAGTTCCTCATTCATACCACTCTCGGGGTGAAGAAATTTCTTCTGAATTACTTACTGGGTTTAATAGTCGCTATCGTCCATTAATGACAACTGGTTTTGGTTTCTTTTGTAAGTGGAAACATTCTCTCCATGTCTACCTTATCAAATCTCATCCAAGACCCCGATCAGAATGCCTTTCAACCTTCCCCTTTCGAGGGAAAAGAGCCCCATACTATTCAGCCTTCCCTATTTGAGTATATTTCGCACAGTTGTCAGGGTGGCACGGTGGCACAGTGTTCAGCACCGCTGCTTCACAGCGCCAGGGACCCGGGTTCGATTCCCGGCTTGGGTCACTGTCTATGCGAAGTCTGCACGTTCTCCCCCTTTCTGTGTGGGTTTCTTCCGGGTTAAACATAGAAATATAGAAACCCTATGGTACAGAAGGAGACCATTTGGCCCATCGAGTCTGCACTGACAACAGTCCCACCCAGGCCCTATCCTCATAACCCTGACACTAAGGGGCAATTTAGCATGGCCAATCCACCTAACCCACACATCTTTGGACTGTGGGAGGAAACCGGAGCATCCGGAGGAAACCCACGCAGACACGGGGAGAATGTGCAGACTCCGCACAGACAGTGACCCGAGCCGGGATGCGTGTGCTCTGGATTCCTCTGAAAGACATGCTGGTTAGGTGCATTGGCCATGCTAAATTCTCCCTCAGTGTACCCGAACAGGCGCCGGAGTGTGGTGACTAGGGGATTTTCACAGTAACTTCATTGCAGTGTTAATGCAAGGCTACTTTTGACACTAATAAAATAGACTTAAATGTATTCTAACTCCAAGTGTCTCCTTCCTTTTCAGCGTGGTTCATTTTTCATCCATTTTGGAAAGAGTGGAAGGCCTCAGCTCAGCGCTGCAGCTGAGTTAATTGTCCCCATATCTTCTTCACTATCTTTACTTTTCAAAGATAATCTAATGTTTCAATTCTAACTTTAGAATAGAACCAACCCTTGCTACAGCAGTGTGATATAACGAGGCCATTCCATGCCTTGTCTGTGAATCATAGAATCCCTTCAGTGCAGAAGGAGGCCATTCAGCCCATCGAGTCTGCACTGATCACAATCCCACCCAGGCCCTATTCCTGTAACCCCACATACTTACCCTGCTAATGTGTGGGCTTGCTGATACATTAGGGCTGATTTTGAGCCCAAGGAACTCGACTAATAATCTAACAATCACACTCTGGACAGGGTAATGGTTACAAAAAAAAATCCTCTTCAAATTCACATCGAAAGAGCGTGCCTTTGGCGTCAAAAAAACCAGAAAGACTTGCATTTGCACAGCGCCGTTCACAGTGTTGGGGACTGGGGTTTACAACTGTCCACAGGGGCAAGACCTGGCGCGGGTACACTTGGATAATTGCGCTCCCAGATGATGTGCCAGTCCTCCGAAATCCCCATTGCGCCCTGCTCATTTCAAAAGGGAGGGCCTTGGGGTGGGGGGGGGTGGAATGGGTGAGCCAGTAACCTGCACCCTTCCAATGAACCGGCTGGCTGGAGAAATTATTAATGAGCTGGACGAAGGTAGGATCACATTTTCAAAGGTCAGAACTGGGAGGGTGAAGGACCTGTGGCTGTGGGCAGGAGAGGGTGGAGTATTTACTTGATGTTTCATTTTAAAATCTTGAAGCAAAAGGGAAAGTCATACTGAGGCACCCACGCACTGTCACAAGTCCTCATCACCTGGGCAGTGAGGCTGATAGTTGGTCGTTTTGGCACTTGGGACTGCAAAGGGTCGTGAATGTAGCCCAATCCATCACACAAACCAGCCTCCCATCCATTAACTCCATCTACACTTCCCGCTGCCTCGGTAAAGCAGCCAGCATAATCCATAGAACCTCTACAGTACAGAAAGAGACCATTCAGCCATCAAATCTGTACCCGACTACAATCCCACCCAGGCCCTATTCCCGTAACCCCACGCATTTACCCTCTAATCCCGCTGACACGATGATCAATTGTTCATGGCCAATCCACCTAACCCGCACATCTTTGGACTGTGGGAGGAAACCGGAGCACCCGGAGGAAACCAAGCGGACACAGGAAGAAAGTGCAAACTCCACGCACACACAGTGAGCCGAGGCTGGAATTGAACCTGGAACCCTAGTGCTGTGAGGCAGCAGTGCTAACCACTGTGCCACCATGCCACCCATCAAAGACCCCACGCACCCCGGACATTCTCTCTTCCACCTTCTTCCGTCGGGAAAAAGATACAAAAGTCTGAGGTCATGTACCAACCGACTCAAGAACAGCTTCTTCCCTGCTGCCATCAGACCTTTGAATGGACCTACCTTGCATTAAGTTGATCTTTCTCTGCACCTTAGCTATGACTGTAATACCACATTCTGCACTCTCTCATTTGCTTCTCCCCTATGTACTCTATGAATGGTATGCTTTGTCTGTATAGTGCACAAATAAGAGCAATTTTCATTGTATCCCAATACATGTGACAATAATAAATTAAACCAAATCAAAAAGCTTGTTTGAATCATTGGCCGGAACTCTCCCACCTTGCCCGCCGTGGAATCGGAGTGGGTGAGGGTCTGGCTATGGAAATCTCGGACGGGAATTTCCGGTCTGGCCCGAGTGAGGCCATAAAATCCCGCCCATTGTCTGTTCCACTCTGCAAGGCCACCACAAGCCCAATTGTGACTGTCACCTGCCTTCGACAATCACTCTCCAGAGCCAACTCCTACCTCCAGGGTAGTGCCCGGTGCCATTCACCCACCTCCAGCCCAATGAGCTCCTCTGCATACTGAGAAAGTCTGGGCTATGTGACACCGATGATGTCAAGTCAAGATCCAAAAATGACCCAGGTATTGGGTTCCCGATCCCTGATTGGACATTCCTCCCGGGGTATCCCAGAGCACCTTGGAGCAAATGAGGTCCTCTTTAAAATGTAGTCACTTTTGTAATGTAGGAAATACGTCAGCTAATCTGCACAGTCCGATCCCACAAACAGTAATGAGATAAGCACCATATAATCTGCTTCAGAGAATAGGCTGAGGGCTAAACAGTGTTTAAATTTAAGACTTTTAAGTTTATTTATCAATGTCACAAGTAGGCTTACATTAACACTGCAATGAAGTTACTGTGGAAATCCCCTAGCTGCCACACTCTGTTCGAGTACACTGAGGGAGAATTTAGCCTTGCCAATGTACCAAACCAGCACACCTTTCAGACTGCAGGAGGAAATCGGAGCACCCGGAGGAAACCCACGCAGACACGGGGAGAACATGCAGACTCCGCACAGACAGCGACCCACGACGGGAATCGAACCCGGGTCCCTGGCGCTGTGGGGCATCAGTGCTAACCACTGTGCTGCCCACTGGCCAGGGAGAACACTGTTGCTGTTATTGAAATATTTCCAAGGGGTCTTTAATGATCATATTCCACCCTGAGACTGCTCAGACAACTATCACATAACCCCCTGCAACCAATGGAGTAGAACCACATCTTTCACTATTTGTGGGATCTTGCCGTGCACAATATGGCTGCCATGTTTCCTACACTACGACAGTGACTACACTTCAAAGAGTGCCTCATTGGCTGCACGCGATGTCCTGAGGTTGTGAAAGTTGCTATATAAGCACAAGGTCTTTGCTTTTTCTTCACTTGCCCTCTTCCACCATTTTGAACACCCAGATTGTACTTTACCATAAACTTCCTACCTCCAGCGGGGGCGGGGGGGGACAACACACATTTCCTGAGCGTTTCTTCAGAGTGATAACTGCTCATTTCAGAGATCATTGTACAAAGGCAATGTGTGTTTATGTGGCACCCTCAGTAGTAAATGGTCCATAGGACACGTCACAGGATTGTAACCAAACCCAAAATTAACATTGAGTCACATAAGGAGATATTAAGACAGGATTTTTTTCTTACTCAGTCATGGAGCCATGGGTGTTGCTGGCTGGCCAGCATTTATTGTCCATCCCTAGTTGCCTGAGGGCAGTTGAGAGTCAACCACATTGCTGTGGCTCTGGAGTCACATGTAGGCCAGACCGGGTAAGGGTGGCAGATTTCCTTCCCTGAAGGACATTAGTGAACCAGATGGGTTTTTCCGACAATCGACAATGGTTTCATGGTCATCAGTAGATTCTTAATTCCAGGTAATTTTTACTGAATTCAAATTCCACCACCTGCTGTGGCGGGATTCGAATCCGGGTCCCCAGAACATTAACTGAATTCCTGGATTAATAGCCTAGTGATAATACCACTAGGCCATCGCCTCCCTAATTATGGGGGATGGGGTAGATTTTAAGGAATGCCTCGCCAGAGGAGGGAGAGGCAAGGAACTCTAGTGAGTAAATGTTGTACACTCACGACAGGGCAGCACGGTGACACAGTGGTTAGCACTGCTGCCTCACAGCGCCAGGGACACGGGTTCGATTCCCGGCTTGGGTCACTGTCTGTCGGTGTTTGCACATTCTCCCCGTGTCTGTGTGGGTTTCCTCCGGTTTTCTCCCACAGTCCGAAAGATGTCCTGGTTAGCTGCATTGGCCGTGCTAAATTCTCCCTCAGTGTACCCGAACAGGCGCCGGAGTGTGGCGACTAGGGGATTTTCACGGTAACTTCATTGCAGTGTTAATGTAAGCCTACTTGTGACACTAATAAATAAGTATGATTCTGATCTTTCTCCGATTGGCTTGCAGAAAGTGCAAGGCAACCCTTCACCCTGTCTGAATTCATCATTAAGCCTAAATTTGATGTGAATCAGAGTGCAGATTGGCGAGTACAGTGAAGAGAAACTCAGGAAATACGGGCCTCCCAGTTTTGCTTTATCACCACACTGCAGCTATGTCTGTTTCTTTCGGTTTGTCTGCGAAACACTCAGTTCAAGATGTGGGTGTGACTCAACTCTGTGACTAATGGGTGCCTGTGAACTGAGCACCAAGCAGGCCCTTCCCCAGAAGAGCAGGAGATTAACCGGGGAGCGGGGGGGAGTGATCTCATTCAGGATGATTGAAGGATCTGATATGGCAGCAAGGAGAGAAACTATTTCCTCTCGTGATGGTGCATGGGGGAGTGGGGAGCCCAGAACAAGGGGGCAGAGGCTTAAAATTTGTGCCAGGCGGTTCAGGGGTGATGGCAGGAAGTGTTTCTGCATTCAAAAGGAAGTGGAAATGTTCATAGAATCCCGACAGTGCAGAAGGAAGCCATTCGGCCCATCGAGTTTGGACGAACTACAGTCCCACCCTATCCCCGTGACCCCACACATTTACCCTAGCTAGTCCCCCTGACATTAAGGGGCAATTTAGCATGGCCAATCAACCTAACCCGCTCATCTTTGGACTGTGGGAGGAAAGGGGAGCACCCGGAGGAAACCCACGCAGACACGGGGCGAATGTGCAAACTCTGCACAGACAGTGACCCGAGGTGGGAATTGAACCTGGGACTCTGGCGCTGTGAGGCAGCAGTGCTAACCATTGTGCCACCACAGAACACTCTCTCTCTTACCTCCCCTCCCCAAAAAAACCTGGCGTTGGGGTGAATTGAAAGTTTTAACACGGAGATTGGAAGACTTTTTTCTGTCAGGCGGGCCAGGATGTTAAAAGTTATGGAACCAGGCTGGACGAATAGAGGCGATGGCCTAGTGATATTATCGCTAGACGATTAATCCAGAAACTCAGCTAATGTTCTGGGGACCCAGATTCGAATCCCGCCATGGTAGATGGTCGAATTTCAATTCAATATTAAAAATCTGGAGTTAAGAGTCTACTGATGACCATGAAACCATTGTCGATTGTCGGAAAAACCCATCTCGTTCACTTATGTCCTTTAGGGACGGACGGCACGGTAGCACAGTGGTTAGCACTGCTGCTTCACAGCTCCAGGGTCCCGGGTTCGATTCCCGGCTCGGGTCACTGTCTGTGTGGAGTTTGCACATTCTCCTCGTGTCTGTGTGGGTTTCCTCCGGGTGCTCCGGTTTCCTCCCACAGTCCAAAGATGTGCGGGTTAGGTTGATTGGCCAGGTTAAAAATTGCCCCTTAGAGTCCTGGGATGCGTAGGTTAGAGGGATTAGCGGGTAAATATGTGAGGGTAGGGCCTGGGTGGGATTGTGGTCGGTGCAGACTCGATGGGCCGAATGGCCTCCTTCTGCACTGTAGGGTTTCTATGATTTCTATGATTTCTTCTAAATCTGCCGTCCTTACCCGGTCTGGCCTACATGTGACTCCAGAGCCACAGCAATGTGGCTGACTCTCAACTGCCCTCCAAGAGCAACTAGGGATGGGCAATGGATGATGGACAGACAGTGACGCCCATGTCCCATGAATGAATAAAGAAAAAGCTAAGATACTAATGAACCATGATCTAATTGAGCAGTGGAGGGGCTGAATGGGCTGCTCCTGCTGTATTCCTGCAATGAGACCAAAACAAAGCTTCATTTTTATTTATTTATTAGTGTCACCAGTAGGCTTACATTAACACTGCAGTGAAGTTACTGTGAAAATCCCCCAGCCGCCACACTCTGGTGCCTGTTCGGGTACACTGAGGGAGAATTTAGCACGTCCAATGCACCCTAACCCGCACATCTTTGGAGTGTGGGAGGAAACCGGAGCACCCGGAAGAAACCCACGCAGACACAGGGAGAAAGTACAGACTCCGCACAGACAGTAACCCGAGCCGGGAATCAGATCCGGGTCCCTGGAGCTGTGAGGCAGCAGTGCTAACCACCGTACCACTATAAATATATTATAGGAGATCTGCCTGTTTATTCCTTTCAGTTCCCAACAACCTCCCCCCCGCCACCACCCCCCCCGCCATCTTTCCGAAATCTGCCTTGTTAGTGACCTAGTTACTGGTGCAGCCAGCATGTTCAGACACTAGCTGGGTGTTAACCCCCCTGTGCAGTTTGCTAGACAGAGACCTGTCAGTGGAAAGGACATCACCTTGACTGGTTTGTGCTCCGAATCGGAGGTGGAAAACACGCAGGGAGGGTTAATCCAGGCGGGCATTGGGCACAGCTCCAGCAGTGAGAGCTAAGAGAACAGCGTCTGGCGCAGTGCCAGGCAATAGAAGTGGAACACACTTGCGTCACTGTTTCCTCGGCAACGCAAGGGCTCTTCAGAGAATCAGCCCCTCTGGTTATTTGTTCGGTGTTTTGATGTGTGTGTGATTCACACTATTAGTGTTGAATGGGATTTCTAGCTGGTTCCACAGCTGCGGGTTAGCGCGGGGTTATCTGGGAAATAGTCACTCTCTGAACAATCTGCTCGCGGAGACAGCTGACAGTAAAGTGAAATCCTCTTCAGGGTGGATGGGAGCGTTCCCAAAACAAAAGATATATCGGTGTTCAAAGGGTTGCATCTATATAGCGCCTTTAACTGGTTACAAATGCCCCAAAGTGCGTCACAGGACATTATCAAACACATCTGACACTGAAGCATTTCAGGCAATATTAGGCAAGGGGACCAAAGCTTTGTTTAAAGAGGTGGAATTCAAAGGAATAGAGCAAGATAATGAGGCAGAGGTTCAAGGAGAGATTCCCTGAGCCAGGGACCTGAGGGCATGATGTTGGAGTGATTAAAACCAGGGGTGTGCAAGTTGGCGTACTTGTAGGAGCACACATCTATCAGACGGCTCGAGGAGGTTACAGAGAGGATTGTAGGGGCAAGAGGAGGTAAGAGAGAGGGAGGGTTGTAGGGACTGGAGGAGGTTACAGAGAGAGGGAGGGTTGTAGGGTTGGAGGAGGTTAAAGAGAGAGGGAGGGTTGTAGGGGCTGGAGGAGGTTACAGAGAGAGGGAGGGTTGTAGGGGTTGGAGGAGGTTACAGAGAGAGGGAGGGTTGTAGGGGTTGGAGGAGGTTACAGAGAGAGGGAGGGTTGTAGGGTTGGAGGAGGTTACAGAGAGAGGGAGGGTTGTAGGGGTTGGAGGAGGTTACAGAGAGAGGGAGGGTTGTAGGGGTTGGAGGAGGTTACAGAGAGAGGGAGGGTTGTAGGGGTTGGAGGAGGTTACAGAGAGAGGGAGGGTTGTAGGGTTGGAGGAGGTTACAGAGAGAGGGAGGGTTGTAGGGGTTGGAGGAGGTTACAGAGAGAGGGAGGGTTGTAGGGGTTGGAGGAGGTTACAGAGAGAGGGAGGGTTGTAGGGGTTGGAGGAGGTTACAGAGAGAGGGAGGGTTGTAGGTTTGGAGGAGGTTACAGAGAGAGGGAGGGTTGTAGGTTTGGAGGAGGTTACAGAGAGAGGGAGGGTTGTAGGTTTGGAGGAGGTTACAGAGAGAGGGAGGGTTGTAGGGTTGGAGGAGGTTACAGAGAGAGGGAGGGTTGTAGGGTTGGAGGAGGTTACAGAGAGAGGGAGGGTTGTAGATTTGGAGGAGGTTACAGAGAGAGGGAGGGTTGTAGGGTTGGAGGAGGTTACAGAGAGAGGGAGGGTTGTAGGGTTGGAGGAGGTTACAGAGAGAGGGAGGGTTGTAGGGTTGGAGCAGGTTACAGAGAGAGGGAGGGTTGTAGGGTTGGAGGAGGTGACAGAGAGAGGGAGGGTTGTAGGTTTGGAGGAGGTTACAGAGAGAGGGAGGGTTGTAGGGTTGGAGGAGGTTACAGAGAGAGGGAGGGTTGTGGGGTTGGAGGAGGTTACAGAGAGAGGGAGGGCTGTCGGGTTGGAGGTGGTTACAGAGAGAGGGAGGGTTGTAGGTTTGGAGGAGGTTACAGAGAGAGGGAGGGTTGTAGGTTTGGAGGAGGTTACAGAGAGAGGGAGGGTTGTAGGGGTTGGAGGAGGTTACAGAGAGAGGGAGGGTTGTCGGGGTTGGAGGAGGTTACAGAGAGAGGGAGGGTTGTAGGGTTGGAGGAGGTTACAGAGAGAGGGAGGGTTGTAGGGGTTGGAGGAGGTGACAGAGAGAGGGAGGGTTGTAGGATTGGAGGAGGTTACAGAGAGAGGGAGGGTTGTAGGGGCTGGAGGAGGTTACAGAGAGAGGGAGGGTTGTAGGGTTGGAGGAGGTTACAGAAAGAGGGAGGGTTGTCGGGTTGGAGGAGGTTACAAAGAGAGGGAGGGTTGGAGGGTTGGAGGAGGTTACAGAGAGCGGGAGGGTTGTAGGGTTGGAGGAGGTTACAGAGAGAGGGAGGGTTATAGGGGCTGGAGGAGGTTACAGAGAGAGGGAGCGTTGTAGGGTTGGAGGAGGTTACAGAGAGAGGGAGGGTTGTAGGGTTGGAGGAGGTTACAGAGAGAGGGAGGGTTGTAGGGTTGGAGGAGGTTACTGAGAGAGGGATGGTTGTAAGGGTCGGAGGAGGTTACAGAGAGAGGGAGGGTTGTAGGGTTGGAGGAGGTTACAGAGAGAGGGAGGGTTGTAGGGTTGGAGGAGGTTACAGAGAGAGGGAAGGTTGTAGGGTTGGAGGGGGTTACAGAGAGAGGGAAGGTTGTAGGGTTGGAGGGGGTTACAGAGAGAGGGAGGGTTGTAGGTTTGGAGGAGGTTACAGAGAGAGGGAGGGTTGTGGAGTTGGAGGAGGCTACAGAGAGAGGGAGGGTTGTAGGGTTGGAGGAGGCTACAGAGAGAGGGAGGGTTGTAGGGTTGGAGGAGGTTACAGAGAGAGGGAGGGTTGTAGGTTTGGAGGAGGTTACAGAGAGAGGGAGGGTTGTAGGGTTGGAGGAGGTTACAGAGAGAGGGAGGGTTGTAGGGTTGGAGGAGGTTACTGAGAGAGGGATGGTTGTAAGGGTCGGAGGAGGTTACAGAGAGAGGGAGGGTTGTAGGGTTGGAGGAGGTTACAGAGAGAGGGAGGGTTGTAGGGTTGGAGGAGGTTACAGAGAGAGGGAAGGTTGTAGGGTTGGAGGGGGTTACAGAGAGAGGGAAGGTTGTAGGGTTGGAGGGGGTTACAGAGAGAGGGAGGGTTGTAGGTTTGGAGGAGGTTACAGAGAGAGGGAGGGTTGTGGAGTTGGAGGAGGCTACAGAGAGAGGGAGGGTTGTAGGGTTGGAGGAGGTTACAGAGAGAGGGAGGGTTGTAGGGTTGGAGGAGGTTACAGAGAGAGGGAGGGTTGTAGGTTTGGAGGAGGTTACAGAGATAGGGAGGGTTGTAGGGTTGGAGGGGGTTACAGAGAGAGGGAAGGTTGTAGGGTTGGGGGAGGCTACAGAGAGAGGGAGGGTTGTAGGTTTGGAGGAGGTTACAGAGAGAGGGAGGGTTGTAGGTTTGGAGGAGGTTACAGAGAGAGGGAGGGTTGTAGGGCTGGAGGAGGTTACAGAGAGAGGGAGGGTTGTAGGTTTGGAGGAGGTTACAGAGAGAGGGAGGGTTGTAGGGTTGGAGGAGGTTACAGAGAGAGGGAGGGTTGTAGGGTTGGAGGAGGTTACAGAGAGAGGGAGGGTTGTAGGGTTGGAGGGGGTTACAGAGAGAGGGAGGGTTGTAGGGTTGGAGGAGGTTACAGAGAGAGGGAGGGTTGTAGGTTTGGAGGAGGTTACAGAGAGAGGGAGGGTTGTAGGGTTGGAGGAGGTTACAGAGAGAGGGAGGGTTGTAGGGTTGGAGGAGGTTACAGAGAGAGGGAGGGTTGTAGGTTTGGAGGAGGTTACAGAGAGAGGGAGCAGTGAGCCACATAGTTACCAAGCACAGGCTGCAAAAACAGTTCCCAGAAGCTGCCTATCAATGGGGGTACATCCGTGCCTCTGAAAATCCTGGTATGGGCTGCCTGCTAGCTTGGTCACCGTATGGGCACCATTCCCACGGAGCACCGGGAACTCGAGTTAAACTCGGCCATCATGGAGATAAGACCTGGTGTTTTCCACTTACACAGAAATAACATCTGACCACAAACCCACGCTCATTTGCTGACTATCGTTCTCAGATTGTTGAATGTTAATATAAATATAATTTCAATATATCTCTTCTGGGGAGGTGGGCGTAGCTGTCAAGGCTGGCATTTATTACTGAACCTTAGTTACCCTGAGAGAGTGGTGATGAAACCCCTTCTCAGTATGCTGATAAGATGTGATGACGCACAGTGCCAGGCGGGTCATATGTAGCATAAGCAACAGCACCGACACTTTGGGCTTTAAGAGTTGGCTTTAAAGCTTAGGATAGTTAATTAGACAGGCAGAAGTACTTTTAATGAACTCTTTTAACGGAAGCAAACCATACAAAGGACCCCACAGACTGAATGACCATTTTTCTATGCTGAACATTACATGTAATTCTTTAACCGCTGCACTCTGTGTGGCGAATTCCAGGATTTCGACCCATCGATGATGTACGTGTTCCCGGCATTTTGTTCTGTGAAGAATGACGCACATTTTGTGGTTGGGCCTAAAGCATGGTGTTCGCTGTCCTTCAAGTCAACAGCCACAGACTCTTCGTAGACTTTTTAGGCACAACTTGCATTTAATAGAGATTACGTGTGACTTAACTTCCTGTCCAGGATGGCCTGGGTGAGCCTCATTACAGTAAGAAGTCTCACAGCACCAGGTTAAAGTCCAACAGGTTTATTTGGTAGCAAATACCATAAGCTTTCGGAGCACTGCTCCTTCGTCAGATGGAGTGGATATCCACATCATGAGCCTCATTAACCAGACAGACTATCATATTGTCAGTGAGACATGTAGAGTCTAAACCAGGAAATATTCATTCGAGTATTGAATTCATTGTAAAATCGCGTAGAGGAAAATCTTGGTTACCCAGCATGCTCTGAGTATGCTCAGCTAATTGAGATGTTTTCTATTATTATTTTTTATTCATTCGTGGGACATGGGCGTCGCTGGCTGGCCAGCATTTATTGCCCATCCCTAGCTGCCCCTGGAGGGCAGTTGAGAGTCAACCACATTGCTGTGTGGCTCTGGAGTCACATGTAGGCCAGACCAGGTAAGGACGGCAGATTTCCTTCCCTAAAGGACATTAGTGAATCAGATGGGTTTTTCCGACAATTGATAATGGTTTGATAGACGTCAGTAGATTCTGAATTCCAGATTTTTTATATTGAATTCAAATTTCACCATCTGCCGTGGTGGGATTCGAACCTGGGTCCCCAGAACATGAGTTTCCGGATTGACAGTCCAGCAATAATACTACCAAGCCATCGCCTCCTCTTTATTAATGTCACAAGTAGGCTTACAGTCACACTGCAATGAAGTTACTGTGAAAATCCCCGCACTCCGGCACCTGTTCAGGTACACTGAGGGAGAATTTAGCACGGCCAATGCACCTAACTAGCATGTCTTTCGGATTGTGGGAGCAAACCGGAACACCCGGAGGAAACCCACACAGACAAGAGGAGAACGTGCAGACTCCACACAGACAGTGACGCAAGCCGGGAATCGAACTTGGGTCCCTGGCGCTGTGAGGCAGCAGTGCTAACCACTGTGCCACTGTGCAAGGTGAGTTCCATGGTTTCATCCACTGAGAAACCTCCAGGATGATCTTGGGGGTGTCAAAGTCTTGGGAGGTGCAGGAATGGCCAAATTGGGTGACCAGTGCTTGGGTGGGGGGGTGGGGGGGGGGGGTGGGGGTGGAGGGGGCGGGGAGGAGGGGGGAGGGTGGGAGGGGTGGTGGTGGGGGGAATGGTCCTACAGAGCGATGGGATGCTGAGACTGGGGCAAAGTCAGGCCACAAATTGGTATTATTGATGAGATTGACATCAGCAATTGAGAAACTGATCAGGAATTCCAGTTAACAGAGAGTTCTGGTTGGTAGAGTGTTGGATAACAGAAATGTGGCTGTACTGATCATGAACTAAAGTGAGGGAAAGGAAGGTGATCTTTGAGAGACAAAGAACAGGAAAGATAACACCAAATACAACTTCTCCAATTTTTAAAAATTCATGTTTGGAATGTGGGCGTCACTGGCCGGGCCAGCATTTATCCCCCATCCCTCATTGCCCTTGAACTGAGTGGCTTGCTTGGCCATTTCAGAGGGCTGTTAAGAGTCAACTACATCACTGTGGGTTCGGAGTCACATGTAGGCCAGACCAGGTAAGGAGGGCAGATTTCCTTCCCTAAAGGACATTAGTGAACCAGATGGGTTTTTCCAACAATCGACAATGGTTTCATGGTCATCAGTAGATTCTTAATTCCAGATTGTTTTTTATTGAATTCAAATGTCACTATCTACCGTGGTGGGATTTGAACCTGGGTCCCCAGAACATTAGCTGAGTTTCCGGATTAATAGTCCAGTGATAATACCACCAGGCCAACGCCTCCCCGTATGGTTTCATGGTCATCAGTAGACTTTGAATCCAAGAATTTATTGGATTCAAGTTTCACCATCTGCAGTGGTGGGATTCAAACCCAGATCCCCGGAGCATTACGCTGGGTCTCTGGATTAATAGTCCAGTGACAATACCACTACGCCACTGCCTCCCCGTAGACAATAATTAAGACCCGAAGGAGTGAGACTCCACACTTGTAAAAGTATATTTTCAGTGCCAGAGAGGGTGTTTAGCAATACTAAAATGTCACTTACATCTGGATGGAAAGGACAAGCCTGACCGTTTTCTGGGGGTGGGTGGTGGAGGGTGGGGGATGGGGGAGGTGGGGGGGGGGGGGGGGCGGCGGGGGTGCTTAGTGATACATAACAGCAACTTCACACCCTTATGTGTATTTCAATGCCAAGCCTTCTGGCAAAGCAATGGCGTTGCTTAGCTTGTGCAGAATCAGGGTAAATTGGACATCAAATTTTACAATTCAACACATGCAGTAACCTGTGGAACTGTGGGATTCTCTGCGTGATTTACTTGCTAACTCCAAATTAGTGCAATTAGCCTCAGCATCATTCTGGACACAAAACCCGGGTCAGTAATTGAATGTGTTAGCATGACTTTACTCTGAACCTCCAACCAGAGATACCTCAGACCCCTGTCTCATTTATATTATTTCTTTATACCTGACGGCACAGTGGTTAGCGCTGCTGCTTCACAGCACCAGGGCCCGGGTTCAATTCCCGGCCTCGGATCACTGTCCGTGTGGAGTTTGTATGTTCTCCCCGTGTCTGTGCGGGTTTCCTCCGGGTGCTCCGGTTTCCTCCCACACTCCACAAAGATGTGCGGGTTAGATGGATTGGCCGTGCTAAATTGAGCCCAGTGTCAGGGGGACTAGCTGGGGTAAATGTGTAGGGTTATGGGGATAGGGCCTGGGTGGGATTGTGGACGGTGCGCTCGATGGGCCGAATGGCCTCCTTCTGTACTGTAGGATTCTATGATTCTAAATAAAAATTCTGTTCTGGCTGCAAGCTCACTTCAATATTGTGTTTCACTGACTTAAGAAAAAGGATTCTGTCGGCATTATTGCAGATGCGTTATTATAACAACACAGGAACTGAACCTGTTTTTTTCTCCCCACATCATTCATCTCCTAAACAACCGATTCAATAGCTCTCAGGCACGCACACGGAATGTGCAACCTGACCCACATGAGCAGTCACCTTGGAAACGGACAATTCCCATCAATCCCAGCGGAGTTTACCATACATCGCTCGGGGAAAGGGTGGATTCAGATGGTAAACACATCAAAGAGAGACTCTAATGAACAGAAAGCCCTCTCTAGTGCACAGGGTCACAATTTAAACCCCACCTTGGAGACTTCTTGCACCAAATCTAGGCCGACATTCCCCGTACACGCTGAGGGAATGCTGCACTCCTGAAAGTGCCATCCTTACACAAGCCTGAGGTCACGTACCAACCGACTCAGGAACAGCTTCTTCCCTGCTGCCATCAGACTTTTGAATGGACCGACCCCACATTAAGTTGACCTTTCTCTACACCCTAGCTATGACTGTAACACTACATTCTGCACTCTCTCTATTCTCTCTCCCCTATGTACTCTATGAACGGTATGCCTTGTCTGTATAGCATAAGGCTTAGCATGC